>NC_056732.1:1460775815-1460840815 GCF_019279795.1 Protopterus annectens
GGACATCTCCAAGAATGCATGGATCAAGCAATCCCAACTAAAACCAAGACCCTCTCCACCAAGGGAAAACGCCCGGTTTGGTGGACCCCGGCTATAAACAAACTGTACAACAAAAGAAGGAAGCTACTGCAGGACAAAGCCAAATCCCACAAGGGAAAGGCTTCCCTGATCAGCACAAGTAAAAAACTACGTTCTCTCATAAAACATCTAAAGCAAACTTTGAGAAAAAGATTGCCAAGGATACCAAAGACAATCACAAGGCCTTCTTCAATTATGTCAGAACCTTGGGAGGAATTCTCAGATATGCTCTGAGCTAGTACACAATGACAAAAATTCACTGACCCTACTGACATTGCCAACATACTGGCAGATAGGTTCAGTGCAAATTTCTCCCTCCCTCACCCCTAAAGATGAAGTAATTATCCCTGCTGAATGTAACCTACCTGTCATCACAGACACACAGGTGAAATCGGCACTCAACAAGGCAAAAAACACAGCATCTATGGGACCCGATGGTATCCCCGGTTGCGTGTTACGTGAACTTCAAGATGAACTAAACCCGCCCCTAAGAACTCTATTCAATCTTAGCCTCACTACAGGATATGTACCTGAACACTGGCGCACAGCAACAGTGGTCCCACTCCACAAAGGGGGAAATTCTACTGACCCTGGTAACTACCGCCCCATAAGTTTGACCAGCCTGGTCTGTAAGGCTATGGAAAGAATCATCATGGAACTCATAAATGGCGACATTGGGAACCTGCAGACCCTTGATCCCACACAGTTCGGATTTGTAAAAGGCAGATCCTGCCTCTTAAACCTGGTTGACTTCTTCGAGACAGTCACTAGTGCCATCGATGAGGGCAAGGCTGTCCACACTGCCTACTTGGACTTGGCTAAGGCCTTTGACACGATACCACACTCTGGCATCATTGACAAGCTCAGCAGCCTAAATGTAAATCCATATGTCACAAGATGGGTAGCAAACTGGCTAAAAAACAGAACCCATAAGGTTAAAATTGCTGGAGCCATGTCAGACTCAAAACCAGTCACAAGTGGTGTCCCACAGGGCTCAGTCTTGGGTCCACTCCTATTCTGCATTTACTTCTCAGATGTGAAAGCAAATATGGAAGGATTATGGCTGACAAAGTTTGCAGATGACTGCAAACTGGGAGCCATAGTTGATTCACCTGCTGACACACACATCCTACAGAAAGGTCTCACTGAAACGGACAACTGGTGCCGGAATCATGGCCTCAAACTTAATGCCAAAAAATGTATAGTCATCCCCTTTGGGAAAAACAAAGTACCCACAAATTATCACGTAGACAATAACCCACTGAATACGGAAGAAGTAATCAGAGACCTGGGGACTCAAGTCGACAGTGACCTCTCCTTTGACAACCATGTTGCCAAAGTGGTCAGAAAGACATTCTATCTTGCCCATCTCATCATGAAGGGATTCTCATCCAGATCAAAGGAGGTCATTGTACCTCTATATTCCTCCCTTGTCAGGCCCATGATTGAATATAATGCTCCATTTGGGATGTATCTCACCCGGCACATGCAGCAACTGGAGAGACCCCAGAAGTACCTCACCAAGAGGATCATAGGTCTCAAACATGTGCCTTATCCAGCTAGATTAAAGAAACTCCAGCTCTATTCAGTAGCATACTGCCTGCTCAGAGGTGATTTGTGCCTAACATACAGGGCCATGTCCAACCAGGAATTGATGGACATGCTCCATCTCAAAAAATCCAAATCCACCAGAACCACACGAGCTAAAGATTTCAACCTCTGCACAAATATGAATAGGACGTGCTGGAGGGATAGATTCATAACACAGAGGTTACCCATACTCTGGAACAAAATCCCAGTTCATGTGAGACAGAGCCCTTCATTGGCACTGTTCAAGAAAAATCTCGATGCATGGATGGGAGATCGCAAGTTTACCCCGGGAGTCACCTCAGTGTCACTACTAGACAGAGGTATAGTTTACTAAATAATGGGGTCCCACATGTGTCACTACTAGAGTGGCGCAACTATATAGTATGGGGTGGTGAAAAGCCACATCACTGTTGGCTAGGCTTATAAATGCCCCCGGGCAGATAGCCTAGTACACTACTATGAAACTATGAAACTATGAAACCATCACAGTGACACTTGCGGTATGGCACAGGTGTGTAAGTGTATACCTACCATTATGAAATATGTGACATAAAGCAATATTACATCATACTGATTACATGACCACACATGCCTTGTTTCATTCACATGTTGTAAAGCTGGTACATACACAAACATATAACACGTTTAGATTTACTTGCATGCTTTGGGAATTCCTTGTATGCACAACTGTGTTGCTATTCACAAGAATTGAGTGATTTGTGACAGACAGGTACCAGTAAGAGTGAAAGGGAAGGTCTACAAGAGGGTAGTGAGACCAGCTATGTTATATGGGTTGGAGACAGTGGCATTGACAAAAAGGCAGGAGTCAGAGCTGGATGTGGCAGAGTTAAAGATGTTAAGATTTGCACTGGGTGTGACTAGGATGGACAGGATTAGGAATCACTATCCTAGAGGGTCAGCTCAGGTTGAACAGTTTGGAGACAAAGCAAGAGAGGCGAGATTGCATTGGTTTGGACATGTGCTGAGGAGGGATGCTGGGTATATTGGGAAAAGGATGCTAAGGATGGAGCTGCCAGGTAAGAGGAAAAGAGGAAGGCCCAAGATAAGGTTTATGGATGTGGTGAGAGAGGGCATGCAGGCAATTGGTGTGAAAGAGCATGATGCAGAGGACAGGAAGAAATGGAAACAGATGATCCACTGTGGCGACCCCTAACAGGAACAGCCGAAAGAAGATGATGATGATTCAGGTGTTCCTCAGCAGCATTGTGTGGCTGTCAGCATTTGTGTCATTAACTGTTCTGCATGAACCACATTCACATCATTTGTAATGCGTCCATACATGGTATCAGAGCCCTCACAAACATCTTTCCAATAATAAACATACAGGCGTATAATGTACAATTGTAATGACGTGAAATAGGTAGAGTTGTACGACTGTGTTAGCATTTCCACTGTGTGACATGTGATGCATACCCAAGGCTGTATTTGGAGGTGTTATCACAAATCATTTTCTAAGTAAGTACACAATCTTAAGGGGAAAACAAAGCTATGGAGAGCTGATGGTGGATGGCACCACCCATACTCATCCATTGTGTTGCACCTGCTAGCTTGCAGATTTGGATCAAGCTTCACACCTCTGTCCCTACTGGCTGTCAAACAAAATACACATGGAAACGTTATTCAGCTTATTTTCTGAAAAGAGCAGCTCATCCGTGCACTCTCTAAGTCTAGAAAACATGACATCGATGGACCCTGGCAACATCCCAGTTTGTCTTTTCAATAACTTAATACCTGATCTAGCAGAAGCAGTTGGATTCCTACTTAACACAGCCTCCAGAGAGGCTCTATTCTGGCACAATGGTGGACAGCAACAATTTTCCATCTGAACAAGGGGGCACCATTATCCAACACAGGGAATTATAGACCCATAATCTTGTCTAGCCTCATGTGTAAGACAATGGAAAGAATCATTATTGACTTTATAAAGAAGGACATAGATAATCTCCTGACTGTGTACCCAACACATTTTTGATTCATTAAGGCTAGATCATGTCTGTTAAATCGGGTTGACTTCTTTTGAGAAGATCACCAAGGCCATGGATGATGGAAAGACTGTGCATCCCACCTAAATTGACCTGGCCAGGGAATTTGACACAATTCCAGTCAGATATTTCAGAAAAAACTGTCTCTACAGGCATAAACCCATATGTCACCAAGTGGGTAGCCAAATGGCTCACAGACAGGACACATATTGTCAAAGTGTGTGACCTGACCTCTAGCAAGAGGCCAGTGACCAGGGCCATAACAAAGAGTTCTATACTAGGCCCTTTCCTATTCGGTGTTTAATTCTCAGAAGCCAAGGCAAACTTAAACAGCCTTTGTATTACCAGCTTTCAAATTGTGGATAATCGTTGAATCCAAGAACACTATTGATATACTGCAGAAAGTAAATAGCAGAAATGATTGGTGTCAGAGCAATGGAGACACACTTAATGGACAAAAAAACATAATTATTCCATTTTGAAAGCAGATACCCAAGCTAATTACAATATAGACAGCACACTCTTAAAAGTAGACCCAGTGGTATGTGATCAGGGTACTCATGTAGATAGTAATCAGAATTTTGACCACCGTGTATCCATAGTGATAACAAATTCATTCTCTGTGGCACAACTCATAAGTATGGGCAGGCCTTCCACATCAAAGGAAGTTATAATTCCATTGTATATGGCCCTCATCGCACCAACAATTGCGTACAATGCACAGTTTTGCATGTACCTCAAAACACATCTACAACAGCTGGAGCAGCCACAGAGTTTTTGCACAATAAAGATACAGGGTATAAAAAACAAGTCCTCCGCAGAACAACTGAAATCCCTATCACTGTATTCTGTCTACTACATACTAGTAAGGGCCAATCTTTATCTGACCTAGAGGGCAATGTCCAACCTGGTCATGATGGAAATGCTACATATTGGTAAAGCAAACTGCACGAGAGTCACTCATTCCAATTATGTTATCCTAGTCTCTTACATAATAAATCATACTGGAGAGATAGATAAGTCTCCCTGATACCAGCCCTTCTCTGGAACAAGCTTCACATTCATGTAGAGCAAAGGCCTTTCCTGAACCTCTTCAAGTGCAACCTAGATCAATGGATGGTTAATCGTATTTGTACTCTTGGTGTTGCACCCATGTCCCTCATGGATAGAAGAAGTTGATATCACATAATACAGCATAGACTCATGCCTGTCTGAACATCATTTACTAGCTACTGAAAATTGTGAAATTCATGTTAAATATGGCTAGGATTTTATGAGATCTTGGGAAGTTAGCCTAGTACTCTTCTATGAACCTACGAAATCCAAGTGCATCCTAGGTACAGCTATAGTGTGACTGTACAGAGTCATGGACATAAGAGTACATCATGTCAGTATTACCTCTTGATAGTTTGTATGGACACATATGCACGCATGCATGCATGTATGCCAGTATTTCATGACTGTATAACATTTTCAGTGGCAATGTCAGGGAGACAGTGACCATGTGGCACATGTCTTGAGGTTTGACATTTGCTTATTAGAGTGTGCTCATATATTGTTTGCTATGTGAGCAATATCACAGTGGCAGTTTCCTCGATCATTGATACTAGACTTTGCACTGATTTTGTTTCTATGCACATGGGCATCGTTAATACATTGCCATCAGTCGCACATACTGCTGTACCATTCATTATAATGGATCACTTCTTAATTTACACATCAGTTGCAGATGATTCAGACAATATTCATTGCTATTACATGTGGAAAATACATGCAATACACAGCTGTGTAGAGAATACACTTACAATAGTGTGTTGTTTACAAGTGTTGTTACCTATACAGCTGATATCTATGTCAGCCAGGGATTCTTTAGTTAAGTTTATCACATTTGTCACAGTCAGCTCTCACACATCTTGTTGCCTATATAGAACTATTCTTTGAGATGCATGCTCATTAGAATTTGACAGTGCAGACTTCCCTTCAAAGTGTTCTACAAGATGCATGTGTGATACATCTTTCTGTGTTGCACCCAGTAAACATACAGCTCATTGACAACACTGATGACACGTGTTTGATTCTTGCAGGTGTAGCTTGTGGCTTATGTACCATGCAAACCTCTCAGTTGGCCACTATTGCACCTGATTTCAACTCCACATCATTTAATATTGTCCTCTTAACCCCTACAAAATGTGGTAATTTTTGGGGAAGGGGTGGTGAATTCCCATTATAGAATACTGACAATCATTACACGTCTCCATATCAGTTCCTGCAAAACATGTATAATAACTTACACTCACATATTCTTTCATTGCCACAGATTAATGGTGGTAATGTTTTAAAATTGTCCCTGATTGTGCCTGCTTCTGTTGTTTACAGTTGTCCATGAGTCTGCTGCTATGTCCACTATTGGTTGAGAGCTATAGTGACATGTCAGTCATATTAAAGCAAGTCATTTTGCAAATCTTCACAAATATGCACATACCCCCTATTGTGCATATATTCCTTGCTAAATGTCCTCTTCAGTGACCATGTCAGTGATGTTTATATCGCATCCATTCTTCTCCATTGACATAACTGACTGTCACATATATATTACCATGTGCGATGATAGAAATATATTCGTACATGAGGTGTAAGCAGTACACACTGTGCTATCTACATATGTGCTTAATATTATGCTACTGACCTGTCCTGGAAGTGTACATTCCTTTACATATCCTATCCTAAGTACATTGCCATATTTAACATGCCCTCTTCCTATTTCTTCATTGCTATCATTCATGTTCGTGACCATTTCCATCACTTTCCCTGATTAGTGTATGTTTCATTGTAACTGCCCTTGCTGTTCTCCCCACCACCAATTATGTCTTCTGCAAATAATTGTTGTAGTGTACATTGCACTGTGTACACTTTTCTTTAATGTGTTAATATTGCTGTTATTGCAGAATTTTCACCCCTGGTAGTCACCGTGGCTATCTGCACAATCTCAATGAGCAGGTTTGCACATGAGCAAACTTGTATCCATCTATTCTTTCTCTGTTTGTGCTGGTCTGCATTGTTTCCTGGCCAGCAACACTGTTATTGGCAACAAAATGTCACCTTTATTTGTGTAAGCATGATGCACAGCACGCATATGTGATTATCACTGCTTCTCATCACACTAACATGTTTAACAGTTTATTGAGGAGGTTGGGAGGGTGGCCTAATGGTTAAGGTGTTTGCCTTACAAACACAAGGTACAGAGTTTGAGTCTCACAAGGGATAATTGGCTAAGCTTAAAATGGCTTGCAAGGGCAGGTAGCTTAGTACTAATCTATGAACCTATAAAAAAATTGAATCCCCAAGAACATGAAAACTTTGGTTAAGAATAGATAAAAGTTATATGAAAATTATTTAATGTTTCAAGAAATGTTAGTCAGTTTATAAAGAAATTAAAGGTAAGTTAGTATAAGACAAACAGGAACTGCAATATGAAGTGAGGGATAAGCAGGCTTATGGTATATTTAGAGAGAAAGCAAGGGAAGAGAAACTGATAGAAGTAAGGAAGTGAGTGAAGAAGGGAGAGTAAGAAGGTATAAGCAGAGCCTGATCCAGCACTAGGTGTCCTAGACAGCCACCTATGGCTTACTGGCTTGGAGGCCCACTTGCCAGGGGCCCGCCACAAAAGCTTAAATTTCTTTTTTAAGAATGCAGTATGTGTGTATTACATTTCTTCTTTAAGTCCTTAGTAGCATCTGTACATATGTCTTTAGAATGATGCCCACACATTTAAACTGAAACATAGCACATGATTTAAATGAGCATGGATTCAGATTCTTGTGCCGTTCCAGACAGACACAGAGGACCTGTTTGTGAAATAGTTGGCTAGTGGAGTATATATGTGTGTGTGTGTGTGTGTGTGTGTGTGTGTGTGTGTGTGTGTGTGTGTGTGTGTGTGTGTGTGTGTGTGTGTATGTGTGTGTGTAACATCTCAGTTAGGGATAGGCAGGGTTGGTTAACTCATTCAGGCTCACACCCTGTACCTTCAATACAGAACACTATAGGCTGAGTCCTCTACACCAAGTGCCAAACTGTTGAGTTTCAGTGCATTGTCTTAGAAAATGAGACTGTTGAGCTTCTGTGCGTTTTTAGAGACTGTTGAGTTCCAGTGCATTTTCAAAGACAATCAAGCTTCTGTGCATTTTCAAGGAATGTTGACAGTCAAGGGAAGAAATTTTACTTTTGCTCATGTGAAGTTGGTGTTAATAGCACAACAAGCAACATACTTGGTTTTGGTACAGAAGGTTGTGGGTTCTATTCCCACTACAACATGGAGTTCTGATATTACAATGTTTCCATTAAGGGGGGGGGGGGTTGTACTCCTTGGAGAACATGCCTAGTAATTATGAACCTGTTGCTGGTTTGACAGCCATTCCCTATTGTAATATTACCAACTTAGAATTTTTTAAATGTAACATGGGCTGTTTATTCTTCAAGGGCAGCAGGCACAGAATTAGTACTTGAAACACTGAAATGTAAAGACGCTTGCCAGTAGCAACCTCTTCATTATTTACTGCAAACTGGGAGCGGTCATAGAATCTCCAAATGATGTCAACATCCTACAAGAGGGTCTTACACAAGCAAATGATTGGTGCCAAAGTTATGGCCTTAAACTCAATGCATAAAAAATGTATTATTATCCCTTTCAGTAAGAGCGATGTTCCTGCTAACTACCACATCAATAGCAACACCCTAAGTACGCACTCAGTGGTGAGAGACCTGGGCACACAGGTTGACAGCAACCTTACCTTTAATCACCATGTCTCCACAGTGGTAAGAAGGGCATCCTATACTTCTCATCTCATAACTAAGGGCATTGCCTCCAGAGAAAAATAAGTTATAACCTCCCTGTACTCTTCCCTCATCAGGCCAAGAATTGAGTACAACACCCCTTTTGGTATGTACCTTTCCAAGCACCTGCAGCAATTGAAGAGGCCACAAAGGTTCCTTGCAAGGAAGATTCAAGGTCTTCAGCATCTGTCCTGTGTGGATAATCTGAAATCACTGTCACTTTATACTGTTTCATACTACTCAGAGGCGATCTCTACCTTCCATATAAGGCAATCTCTGATCCTGCTTTATTGGAAATGCTGCATATCCACAAGTCAAATAGTACAGGGGTTACTCACTCTAAAGAACTTAACCTGGTATGTGACATTGATAGAACCTGCTGCAAGGACTGATTTGTCTCCCAGAGGTTATCACACTTTTGGAACAGACTCCCACTTCATGTCAAACAAAGCACCTCACTGGCCTCTTCAAATACAATCTGGATGATTGGAAGGGTAACCATAAATTCACCCTGGGGGTTCCACCTGTGACCCTCTTGGCCAGGGGCAATAGGTGCTGATCATTGAAATAAGGGTAGAACTTTGCTAGGCTTGTAAGGGCCCTAGGGCCATTAGCCTAGCAACTTCCTATGATCCTATGATCCTATGATAGATCTCTTTAATATGGAATTATTCAGATGACTTTACTTCTGCAGAGATTGTGTATATTGAGTGAAATTGGTGGATTGCAATGACATAAGTTTGAGTGGCCTTTTCTGGTTGAAATGTTCTGTAATGGGTAGTTTTGTCCTTTTTGTTTCATATGTTTTGTTTCATTGCTTATAGAAAAAAATGTTCAAGCCTACAAATTTAAAACACTCTCTAACAAGTGGTGTTGTATTATACAAGGAATATAATTCATATACAATCCTGTTGGTGCATCAAAGAAGACATGCATATATGCGTGCATGGTCCAAAAATATGTGTAAGGGGCATATGGTTTGAAAATTGCCCAAAGGTAAACTTAATTTGCCACTGGACAGATGTTTTCTTTGAACGTGGGTTTCACTGCTGTTTCAATGACTATGAGTTTCAAGGGCAGAGAAGCTTACTGTTCATGTTTTCATTGTGAGAGTGTATTGTTTTGTTTACTTTCAGTGCTTGTGCTATAAAACTTGAAATAAAAGTTTGAAATATCTGTAATAATTATAGAAATAAAGAAGAAAATAGTCTGCACACTTATGGGTTTGAAGAGTGTTTATCGTAACTGGGGAAAAATAGCCAACTGATGGGAAACTGGAATGGCTGGTGGGGGGTGTTGCCAGGTGGTGGGGGGCTGATCCATTACCCTACCTAGGGCCCCACTTGACCATGATCTGGCTCTGGGTACAAGGTATGAATACATATTTGTTCACATGTAGGGATATAGTTTATCCTGGTGTTGAGCAAGAACAGAGACAGCTAATGAGAGTATACAGTCACTTTATAGATGAGTAGTTACAAGTAGAACAGTAATGTTTAATACTCATGTTAATATTGTCTCTTTCCAATATTTGTAGGTAGTATGAGGATGGATGAAGGAGTAAGAAAGAGGAAGGGAGTAATGAGGGCAAAAAAGAGGGAAGAATGGAGTAGTAAGAGAGTGTTAGATGGGCAAAAGTCAGTTATTCTTAGAGGATATGGTAGAGAGGAAAAGGAAAGGTGGGTAACACTGCACAGGATACCAGATAACATAGGTATGGTTCTATTTTAACATGCTGTGACAAAGAGATAAATACAGGTGTTGAAAAACTGCAAAGAAATTTAGCAAAGCAAATTTAGCATGTTCTCTGGCAGTCATTCCTCTCCTTCCACTTTGCCCCTGTATGTGTATACAGATATTCTAGTAGGATTTTGCTCAATTTAATTTTCTTTTGCTTCACCATATTTTTTCCTTAGCATGTATTTTTTGCAATTAGTGCATCACAAAGCTAACATTATATCATTCTATAAATCTGACCACAGTAGGCAACAAATGTGTCTTTCCTTATTACTTTATTTGGGGTTCCTTTTTCCTGGTAGAAAGATAAACTCAAACCATATTATCATCTCTCCATCACCCCATGCATACATGTAAAGAATGCAGTGATTATAATCATTTTGAAGTCTTTTCTTGCAAATATTACCCTCATCATTTGCAAATTTTCTGTTCTGTTATATATGTTAGTACATGTTTCTTAATGTTTAAATTAATACTATTCAAAAAGAGTAAGTGCTTTATTAAGAAACGTAACTTAAAATAAACATCTAACAGTTAAACGTGTTCACATTTTTTGTTTACTGACTTTTGTTCTACATGGTATCTATTTTCTACCCTAAAATGGCTATGATTATACTAGGTTTCCTATTCACTGATCTGTTTGGTGCCCCATTCATGTAGTTTTAGCCTCAGTAGCTTAATGGAAATTTGCTAACTTGATTATGCAAATTAAGGAACCTAAAGTAAAAGAGTGATTCCGAAACATATAAAATGACAGCAGTGCATGGTGGCACATGCCCATTTGAATGATGAGATTCTCAGTATACGTGACTGAATATAAGGAGTAACACAGTAACATGCTGGGAGTCCCGGTCAGAAGCAGAGGTCACAATGTTTTATGTCATGGTCATTTGCACCAATGGACAAGACAGACCTAGTTGGAATGATTCATCCAAAAGTGAAAAAAGGGGATGCACGAAATGCCTTTTCCAGTGCATACAAAGGGATGTGTAGCCTTAAGCATCTTAAGTACAGGGAATGTTCAGTGATCTACAGGGGACACATCTGGGATATTACAAGTGTCAGCATCACAAACCTTAAACCAGTTCCAACATTCATTGTTACAGGTTGCAGAGATGCATATCTCATTACCCTGGACAAAAGAGTAGATAATCAGCACCATGACGGACTTTTATGATATAACATGTTTCTCTGAAGTCCTGAGAGCTATATTTTGCACCCGTGTTACTATCAAGGCCCTCCTGGTCCAGAGGGCCTGTAATACATTAACAGGATTTTTTTTCTCTAAACTGCTAAGTGGTCTGTAATGCCAGGGCATTATTTATAATATACTTGTACTCCACCTGAGTAGTTCACATCATTAATACATTTGACACATGTCTAAAATATACCAAACATTCTTGTAAAAACACTTCCCATAGGTTACCTGGTTGGTAGGTGCAGACACACATTAGCGCAACATGCTAATACACACAAGTATCATGCATGCAGACAGCAGGCCACAAATTATATGCTGTTTGTTGTGTGCTACAGGTAGTGCCAGACATGCCCTGGAATTATCTAGTTAATGATCTCAATGCAGAACACCTAGACCATGTAAGAAATGGCCTATAACACAGCCCATGTGCAAATGTGAAACATAGTACAGCATGTATTCAGACCTCTGAGGAGATGCTTCTGATGACTATATAATGCAGGGGGTCATGTTAGTATAGCCCAGACATATGCAGCAAGATATGTTTGCCATGCTCCATTTTGTGGTATTTTGCAAACATATAGAACAGTAGGTAGAAGATATGGCAGGGCCAGCCATGACAACAGCAAAAGAACAGGGTAGAGAGTTGGAGAAGGAGGAGGTTGCAGGGAGTAATGCAGCCAAGACAGATGTGGGCACAGTTCATTCCAGCACAGACAAAGAGGCAGTTTCTGGTCTATAACTATTGAACATGACACAGAAAACAGAATAAAATGGTGCCTATAGCATCACACTCAGGCTATGCAGGGCGATGCGAAGACTGGCCATGTTGTCTACCAGACATCACAATACCTTGACAGTTTAGAGGATGGGCAAAGCATAGTCATTATCACTTGCATAGGAGTGGGGACACAGTTTAAGATGACTGCAGCACTTGAATATATGGTAAAGTCACAGGAGGTGAAAATTCTAGCTACAGACTCTGTGAGGTTGTGGGTAGTCAGAGATCACATCCTCCAGTAGTGGAGTCATGTTGTCAAGACATGAATATTAGCAGTGTCCACTAAATTGGCTTCCAGTGTCAAAACATGATCCTGTCCATGGCAGAAAGTATTAGAACTATGTTTGTCCATGATTGTACCCTGATGGGATGTCCCATATACTGAGCTGATGAGTGGCCCTACCAATGACTACCTGGAAAAGGCTGACAGTGTCTGCACAGTTGACAGGAAAGAAACAAAGCTATGGGATCATGCATGTTCACCCTAATGAAGCATATTAGGTTTTAAGGTGGAAGAGCAGCACCACCCATGACCTAGATGATGCCCATAACTCAGGGCACCAGGCTGTCTCACTAAAGGTTTATGTAGTATGACTAGGGATGGCCTGTATCCAGCACCCTCACATTCAGACCTTACCATGATCATGGGCTGTATGACTTGTGAAGACCTAGATGGTGGTAGCAATGTTTCAAATGGGTGCACCTGTGGAAGCAGAATTTGCTATTAGCAACCTCATCAGCACTTTGTGGTTCATGTCCCTATATTCTATGTCACTAATGCAGTTCTTTCCACAACCACAGAGCACACTCACTATCTCCATAATGCTGTGGGTAGTAGTACTCTGTGTCCAGCTCATTTCCCTGTATATCCACTGCTTAATTCCAAATATCATACCCATACCTGGGGCAGTCTTGCGACATACCTCTCAACTCTACAGATTTTCACAGAATGACCAGATTTTTGCCTTAGATCTTTGGTCTGTTCCTCGTAAAATCTATGGTTTTCTGGTAAATCACTGAGGATTGAAATCACTAAATAATGACTTACATTTGAGTTTCAGACTTCATATCTATCATAAAAATGCATGCTAACACAACTCCTTTTATTCTAACAAATTTCTAAGTTTATAAGAGCAATATTTAAAAGTCTGTGCCTATTTTGGACATTTGTTCCCCCATTATTTTAGGATTTGTCCAGATATTTTGTGCTAACAGGTTGAGAGGTATGCCCGGGGTCATGGCAGTGCTACATTCCACCCTTCTTGTCTCTTCCCCATGGTGGGTATGCACACCTCAGAAGCAGTGCCAGTTTCCACATACAAGCTGCCTTCAGGGCTGCTCTATACCGCTCAATCTCTTACAGCAAGAATTCTGAACAAAGCCAAAAATAATGGAGGAGACAAGGTCCACAAGCAGGACTGGATTTTAAATATTCCTCTTATAAACTAGAAAGTTGCTAGAATAACAGATTTTGCAGTAACATATATTTTCTGACAAAATATGAATTATGAATCTCAAATGTCAGGCATTATTTAGAGACTTCAATCCACAAGGTTTTTCCAGAAAACTAAAAATTTTATGAGGAAGAGACAAAAATACGGAACAAAAAATAAGGACAATGTGATAATCTGGACAGTTGAAAGGTATGGTCTGATCCTCCTGGGAGCCAAATGCCACCAAATACTCCTCAACTTCATTGATCCACTTCTGTATTGGTGGTTCACCAATTGTGGTGGATCTGTCTGTTGGAATGTTACATAACTTGTCCGTAATACTTTGGCACACCTCATGTTGAGACCTGTTATGGTCACTCACAGCAGTCGCATTCTTCAGTCTTGCCTTACAGATCTGGTCCCAGTTATGCCTTTCTGCAGCACTTTTCTAAAGAGGTGCATACCATATGTGCATGGCAGAGCCATATCTGACTCAACTGATGCCCAGTGCCAGTCCCCAAAATATCGCCCTACACCCTCAGAGCCATATCTGACTCATCTAGTGGCCAGTGCCAGTTCTCAAAATATTGCTCTACACCCTCAGAGCCATATCTGCCTCATCTAGTGTGTAGTGCTAGTCCCCAAAATATCACCCTACACCCCCAGAGCCATATCTCATCTAGTGCCCAGTACCAGTCCCCAAAATCTCTCCCTACACCCTCAGAGCTATATCTGACTCATCTAGTGCCCAGTGCAAGTCCCCAAAATATCTTCCTACACCCTGCGAGCCATATCTGACTCATCTAGTGCCTGGTGCTAGTCCCCAAAATATCGCCCTATACCCTTTGAGCCATATCTGACTCAGCTGATGCCCAGTGCCAGTCCCTGAAATATCACCCTACCCCCTTAACTCCTCAAGTGAAATAAAAAGAACTTCTGTTTTGTTTAAAGCACTGCAGTGCCTTTCTGTACTGGCATTTCTGTACAGATTTAAAAATAATGCAGGGACATTTACAGAGAACTCTGCAAAGTTTTTTCCACTGTTTCAATTGCATCCAGAGAAATCCAAACTAAGATAAGAATGCTTTCTTGATTAACTGCACTTGTATTTGCTTAATACAGTGATCACTACTGTTCCTGAGCATTTTTAAAGCGTTTATTTAATTTTGTGGCAAAAATAATCATTTCTCTGTTTGTTGTTTTTTTAAGTCTATATGCCTACAAATCTCTTCACAGAAAGGTGAATTACTCAGGGGCTTAATTATTTGGCAGTTATTTGTTGTTGAATTTGCACCTGAGGGTTGCTTTTGCTGTGCTTTTACATTAGCAGATTCCAGGGTCAGACATCTTGTGGCAGAAGTTGTTTACCTGGCACTCTGAGTTGGGAAGCACTGGAGGAATCTCAAGATGTGGTTGTTTATTGACTAGAGGGCATAGCAGACTGTTTTCAAGCTTGTTTTTCCCTGTGTGGCGCTTTTCATTGGTCTGCAGTGGTTAGCATTTGCCTGTATAGCAGCAAACGCCTAGACAGTAAAATTTACCTGTAAAGTCAGGATTAGATCTGAAACCTGTTAAACAGTATGGCATTGTGCTGAAATAATCTTAGAGCAGCTAGCTTGTACATCAGATAGCATTACCATATCTTACCATTATATAACATTCTGCCCTTAACAGCAAAAACTAGCCTAGGAGACCCCTGTTAATCCTAAACAGCCAACCATATTACAACATATGCAATGGCTATGCAATTTACAAATGCCTCTGAAGCTAACTTGGTAGATCTGGGCATCCTAAGGCAATGTAGCAATTGCTCATGTTCTCAGACATCATGTTCTCAGACAACCAGTTAAACATTAAAGAAACTAACATGGTATCAAAAAATGTAAATACAGAACTTCCTTGGAGGCAAAAATCTCGCTTACAAACAAGGTGGTCAGGGATACCCATGCTACATCTCTCATACATACAATTCATGTCACACACACAGATTGTCTTATGCTGAGTCACTTAAAAGAAACCTTCCCAAGGCTCAAACACCTCCAAAACCACCTAATGGCAGCACTGTTCCTCAGCCATCATTAAAGCACCCACCAAAAGCAGCACCAAACATCTCACATAAGCCTACCTCTAATGGTCCCCAAGTGCAAATCCCATAAGGCAAGCCTACACTTTACCTAATATTCTTGTCATGGGGACTACATTGTGTGACACACAAATACCTTAATCACCATGTTAGAGAATGAGAAAATAAAGGTTAGTTGACTATCTGGAACCAAGATCCACAATATCACATTTGCACAAAAATTACTGCACCCTAGATTCTAACATGATTTTATCATATTCCATGTGGGTGTAAGTGACCAAGACATACCTCACTGGTCTATATAAAAAGAGTTATAATGGATCTCTCAAAATATGTCTCACAGATAGGCATGTGCCCTTTCATTGAGCAGTATTCTACCTTCACCGAGGATGATGACACAGTATGAACATAAAATGATTTATTTTAGCACTTGCCTTAGTTTCTATTGACACCCCAGTGAGATCCAAAATCTGTCGGCATGGGAGAACAGACCACATTGTTTTGCCAAGAATGGGTAGCACCTGTCCCTCTTAGGTTTTTGAATACTGGATAAAACTTTATCCACCCGTTCACAACTTTTTAGGCTATATCAAAAAGAGAAAACTACTAACACAGTGAAAAAGTTTACAAGCAACCTTAACATGTAAATGTTCAATGCTTGGAGCCTAAACAAAATAATCCACAACCTTCAAGCCCTTCTCACTCTGGAAAATGTAGGTATCTGTGCCATGACTAAGACTTGGTTTAAAGCCATAGAAAATACTCCAGAAATACATGTGTATAGTGCCTTCCACACATTTAGACTAACAACAGCATAGACAAAAGCCAAAGGTGGAGGTGTTTTGATCTATGTTAGCAATAAACATACCTATAGAGTGGTTAAATCGGATGATACCATGGAGCTCATCCATATGCAGGTCACCATATGCAAGGTCCCTCACCATATTATGGCTAGATACAGGTCACCATCTGTGTCCTAAGAGTCTCATGACTCTTAACTAAATCTACTAAAGGTGCTCACCATCCAAATAAATATCCTATTCATTAGTGACTTTACTATCCCTCTAGACTGAAAAATAAATACACTACCTCAAACTCACAGGCTCAACCCTTACTAGACTTTGTTAACACAAGCATCCTGAACAGATAGTGCATGATCCAACCAGAAGATCAAACACAGTGGATCTGGTACTCACCAGCATGGGAGAACTTTGCAGCCCCCCAACATGTCACATCCTTATTGATGTGGTTGGATCACAAATCTGTCTCACTTGAAGTAAAAATCAACCCAGAAAATCCATCTAAACCAGTAACAGTTAGGAACTATTCAAAGGCAAACTACATCCTATTAAGTGACAATTTGTTAAAATTCATTGCTCCCCTCAGCCCCGAGACCACAGTTACCTTTGCAGAATTATTCTCAAAGTCACTGTACAGACATGAATGAGGCTGCTGTACCCATAAATAAACCCAAAACAAATGCTAAAAACACACCCCACTAGTGGAATCCTCACCTAAACAGGATATATAATAAAAGAAGAAAACTCATGGCCAAAATCAGGAAAACCAACTCCCTTAAAGACAAGTGGTCTCTTATACAACTAAGCAAGAAACTAAGGGGTCTAATTAAGTCCAACAAGGCCATCTATGAAGTCAGGATAACCTAGCAGGTTAAGGACAATTAGAAGGTCTTTTCAGCTACATCCAGAACCTTAGAGGTAACACACAGCAGTGTTCTAAACTGGTGATGAATAGTACCACCTACACCGATCAGGATGGCATAGCAAATCTACTGGCTGATAAATTCAGCTCAGACTTCATCACTGCAACCTCCCTCCCAGGTCCACCAGGTGAAATCCCTCCCAACATAGTTCCCTCAGCTATCAGCAGGGACCAGATGGTAACAGCACTCACTAAAGTCAAGAACACCACCTCCATGGGTCCCAACAACATACCCAGTTGCCTTCTGAGCAGCCTAAAACATGATCTATCAGGAACACTTGAGACATTCTTCAACTGCAGCCTTGAAACAGGCTATATGCCAAGTGAATGAAGGACTGTAAAAGTCCTTCCCTTTCACAAGGGTGGGCCATCAACTTACTCCAGATACTACAGTCCCATTAGTCTTACAAGCCTATTTTGTAAAGCCATGGAACAAATTATCATGGAAATGATAAATAAGGGCACTGGCAACCAACAGACACTGGACCCATCGTAATTTAACTTTGTTAAGGGAAGGTAATTCCTACTTAAGCTGGTAGACTTCTTTGAGCGGGTTACCAAGGCAATGGATGAGGGTAAAACAGCACATACAGTATATCTTGATCTGGCTAAGGCATTTGATACAATACCCTGCTCAGGCATTGCTGAAAAGCTCTCTGAGCTAGGTGTAAACCCTTACATACAGTAACTCATTGGATTGCCGTCTGGCTCACAGACAGGACTCAAGAAGTCAGGATTGGTGAGACCACCTCCACCAAGAGACATGTCAACAGTGGAGTACCCCAGGTCTCCGTGCTGAGCCTGCTCCTGTTTGGTATCTACTTCTTGGAAGTCAGGGCTAACAGTAAAGGCTTCTGGCTCACCAAGTTCACAGATGACTGTAAATTGGGAGCTATTACAGATTTCCCCAAGACACAAACATCTTACAAGTGGGTTTAACACAGACAAATGACTGGTGTCAAAGCTATGGACTAAAGATCAATACCAAAAAAATACATTATGATGCCCTTTGGGAAACTGTCAATGCAAGTTAATTACTCTATCGATAAAATGCCCCTAAAAGTCGACCCACTAGTAAGGGATATGGGAACATCAGTAGACAACAATAAGGTGACCAACATGTAGCTAAGACAATAAGAAAATCATTTTATGTCATCCAACGTATAGATAAGGGTATGGCATCCAGGACCAAGGAAGTTATAGTACCACTCTACTCAGTCCTTATCAGTCATATGCCTCCTTTGGCTTGTACCTAATGAGACACAGATGGAACACCCACAAACGTTTCTGACCAGGAGAATTCAGGACAAAAACACTGTCCTAGACTGATTGCCAAAGGCTCTATCACTGCATTTAGTCTCCTACAGGCTGCTGACAGGGGATCTTTGTCTGGCTTACAGAACTTCCTCATACCCAGCCCTGATGGATCTGTTGCACATGCTCAAAACAAACAGCTCCAGAAACACTAGATCCAGGTATCTAAACTTCAATTGTGACACAAACATAACAAGCTGGAAAAACAGAATATGTGTACCAAAGGATCCCAGCACTATGGGATAGGCTCCCCATCTATATAAAACAGAGCTCATCCCTGACCCTATTCAAACAAAACCTTGACCAATTGGATGAGAGATCATAAATTTACCTGTGGCTGCCCTCCTTGTCCCTTATGTACAGAGGCCATGAATAAGAAAAGTAGTATCCTAACTAACCCTTACAACAAATCCTTACCTACCTATCTACTATCACCCCCCCCCCCCGGATGATACTTGGGACCCAAATGGTTTGAAGTGTGTGGATAGGCTTGTAAGGGCCTAGTGGTCATTAGGCTAGTATCAGCCTATAAACCTATGAACTCTCGATTATGCCCCCCTGACACGTTGCATCTAGGACAGGTGCCTCCTTTACCCCATCCTTGCTATGCTGCTGGTGCAGTAGGCCTATAGTGGCACCTCTTTCTATTGATATTCAGGTGTTGTCTTACTTGAGTGTCCATGCAAGTATATGTAAAAATGATAGCAAAATATGCTAGTCAGTAGGTGTTCATGCTATGGTGTACCATTTACATGAGCATAACAATATCCTGCATGTACCTGGTTAGCAGCTTCAGCGTGTGCTGTGCACAGCATCCCTCTCCCCCTCTATTTATGTATAGTTTCAGTGCTAGCTCAGGAATCCTACAAGTCTTGTAGCATATAATCCAGACAATTTCCTATGTTCAGCTTTAACCACCCCCAGCCACAGGCAGATAGTACCAGTGTTATGCGGCCCTAGTTACACATCTACTTTGACATCTGCCTAACTCTTGCTGATGTGTTCTTCTTGTTGAGTTACTTTATCAAGCAGAACTTCTTCTTTAACTCTGTAATTCTCCAAGTGTGCAAAATCTTTACTCAAATTTTCCAAATTCAGAGTTGCCAATTCTAAGAGGTGATGTGAAAAATTGTGCAAGCACATTACATTCACTTACAGAGCCAGTTAGAGAAGTGGTTATGCTAATAAAGCCAGATATTCCCAATGCCTGTAAAAGACTGGGGTGCACAATGCACTTATCCATACATGTTAGGGAGGGCTGTGCACATTCACAATGAGAACAAAGCATGTAACCTGTATACTTTTTTATATGGCATGTGTACATACATAGTGCTATGGTGTAGAGCTACATTGTGTGACATGTTTCACAAACATGCATCCATGTATGAGTCTCCCATATTACTTCTTGAGTGAACCTACCAAGTTGCCATGGTTGTCTCAGCATAGTAGGAACAGCACAACTCCTGCATGGTGTTCCCAGGAAGAGCAGAATTTTCACATTCTATCTGCACAGATACTTCCTGGAAAACCATTTATGTTTCTACATGTAGTATTGTCTCTAAGAACTGCATCATCTAGATTACCAAAAGCATTCATGAGCTCAGTATTTGAGTTTGGTCACGTAAGCATCTATTGCCTCCTGAACCCCTTCACTTCTCATGAAAAACAGATAGAAGAAAAACAGACAGATGAAAAACAGACAAATGTAAAACAGACAGATGTAAAACAGATGGATGCCTGCAGTGGTACAGCAGTTAGTTTTGTTGCCTGACAGTAAGAGGTTCTCTGGTTCGATTCTCAGCTGGGGTGCCTTTTGTGTGGAGTATGAATCTCCTCCCTGCGGTCACGTGAGTTTCCTCTGGGTGTCCTGATTTCCTCTCACATTCCAAAGACATGCAGTAGGTGGATTGACATTCTAAATAGGCTGTTGGTGAGAGTGTGTTTGCCAGTGAGTGGTACAAATGAATTACCATGGCAGGGCTAACCTCCTGGCAGTGTAAACCTTGGCTTGAGATGATTGTCACTGCTGAAGTTACTCCCTGACCCCATGAGCAAAATGGGAAAAAGAGGTTGAGGATGAATGGATAGACTGCAGTGAAGTTGGGATGATGGAATAAAGCTGAGACTGAGATCTCCATTAAGCCAAACATACACAGATATACTGTATATATAGTATATAGTATATATATTGGGCCTACTACAAGTGTTCAGTTCTTAGTAGCTAGCAACACACTTCCTCTAAATGGCAAGTGCCTAATTCCCACTAGCCTGATCCTACTTAATTACTGACCCCTCCCACAGGAAGCATAACTGGCTCAACCAGCAGTTTGTGCCAGTACCACAAATCAGTGCCCTACCCTCTCAACTCTTCAGCCGAAGAGCAAAAAAAAAAAACACTAACTGCTTATTACTCTTCCAATGAAGAGCAACAAAAAGAAAAAAAAAACACTTCACTGTAACAAGCCAATCACTACATTGTAGTAATTGGCTTATTACAGTTATATCCTCACCCCACCCCGGGCAAATGAAAAAAAAAAACATTCCTTCTACTGGAGCACACATCTTCCCTCCTGCACAGTTATTCAGGTTCCATTTCTGTGCTTTGCCCTGATCCTTCTTCCACATTTTTTATTTAAAACTACTGGCTCAATTAGTGCTCTAGGATGGTACTATGAACCAGCACCCCACCTCCTCAGGTTTTCAAGTGAAGAGCAAAAAAAAAGCCATAAATGATCTACAGACCACCATCCTAACCAGGTGGACATAGGTTCATAGGTTCATAAGTGTGTACTAGGCTAATGGCCCTGGGGTCTTTACAAGCCTAGCCATAGGATTACCCTAGCATTGTGCCACCCGAGTTTAGTTCCCAGTGCCTCTGTCGAGTAGAGCCACTGGAGTTATCCCCGGGGTGAATTTTCTATTTCCCATCCACTCATCAAGATTTCTCTTGAAGAGGGTCAGTGAGGTGTTCTGCTTGACATGTACGGGAAGTCTATTCCATAAGGCCAGTCTCTGGGTTATGAACCTGTCCCTCAAGTACGTTCTGTTGATTGTGATAATGAGGTTGAGGTCTCTGGAGCGTGTGGTGTGGAGGGACTGAGATTTCTTTAGATGTAGCATTTCTAACAGAGATGGGTCAGACATGGCTTTGTAAATCAAGCAGAGATCACCTCTAAGTAGGCGATATGAGACAGAGAATAGTTGGAGTTGTTTTAGTTTGTCCATATAGGATAAGTGTTTAAGGCCTAGGATCCTCTTTGTGAGGTACTTTTGTGCTTCTCCAGTTGTTGCAGATGTCTAATGAGGTACATGCCAAATGAGACATTGTACTCGATGATTGGCTTAATGAGGAAGAGTAGAAGGAGACAATGGCCTCTTTCTTCCTGGATGCAAAACCCTTAGTAACGAGATGTGCCACATAGAAGGACTTTCTGACCACAGTGACAATGTGGTGATCAAAAGAGAGGTTGCTGTCAAGTGTTCCCAGATCATATAATGCCTCCTGTGTTCAGTGGACTACCATCAATGTGGTAATTCATGGAAACCGGGATTTTTCCCAAAGGGTATGACGACACATTTTTTGGCAGGCCATGGTTCTGACACCAGTCGTTGATCTCAGTGAGGCCATTCTGTAGTATGTCAACATCACTTGGGGAGTTAATAATAGCTCCCAACTTGCTATTGTCTGTGACCTTTGTCAGCCAGTGTCCCTTTGTGTTGGTCTGCACTTCAGAGTAGTAGATACCAAACAGGAGAGGACCCAGGACCTAACCCTGTGGGACTCCACTCATGACTAGTCAGCAGTCTAACTTGGAGTCAGCTATTTTCACACTGTGGGTTCAATCTGTGAGCCAGTTTGCAACGCACTTAGTGATATAGGGGTTGATGCCTAGCTTGGTGAGTTTTTCTATTTTTCCTGAGTGGGGAATGGTATCAAAGGCCTTGGCCAGATCAAGGTAGGCTGTATGAACCATCTTGCCTTCATCCACAGCTCTGGTGACTGACTCAAAGAAGTCAACCAAGTTGAGCAGGCATGATCTACCCTTCACAAAACCAAACTGTGTGGGATCCAGAGTTTGGAGATTCCCTATATCCTTGTTTATTAGGTCCATGATTATGCATTCCATAGATTTGCATATCAGATTCATCAGGCTAATGGGGCAATAGTTCCCAGGGTATGTAGTCACTCCTCCTTTGTGGAGAGGGATGACTGTAGCAGTGCACCATTCGGTAGGGACGTAGTCTGAGGTGAGGCTGTGATTGAATAGGGCACACAGGTGAGGTGCCAGTTCACTCTTTAGTTCATGTAGAACACAGCCAGGGATATTGTCAGGTCCCATAGAATCTGTATTCCTGGCCTGGGGCATGGCTGTTTTAACCTGTGCAGCAGTAATAATGGGTGCCTGGCAATCTACTGGTATTGTGATTGGTCCTTTGGGGGGGTGAGATGGGTAACGTTGGCACTGAATCTGTCGGCCAGTATATTGGCAATATATGTTGGCTTGGTATAGGAGGTACCATTGTGCGGTAGCTCAGAGCAAATCTGGGTATTGCCATGGAGATTCTTTACATAACTATAGAAGGTCTTGTGGTTGTCTTTACTATCTGCTACAATTCTGTTTTCATAGCTAGATTTAGAGGATTTGATAAGGGATCTCAACTTTTTGTTGAGGCTGATAAGGGAGTTTTCCCAGTCTTGGGACTTTAACTTATTCCGCATCAGTTTCCTCCTTCTGTTGTAGAGTTTGTTTATGCCAGGGGACCACCAGATTGGCTTCCTTTTTTTGGAGGAGAGCATCTTGGTTCTATTGGGTATGATGAGATCCATGCATTTGAGTACGTGTTCGTGTATTGGTGTATGATTTGGTGGTCATGCAACTATTCTCCATTTGCATGGGTGCCGTGAAGTTAGCCACCTCTATTTCTAGGAGTCCAAAGTTAGCTCTAGAGAGGTTTTTCATGGTGGTTACCTTTGGGTGGGGTGGGGGGATGCTGCTTTCCAAGGTGATTAGTTTGTGGTCAGATCTAACCAGGGAGGAGCTAACCATTGGTGTAGAGCAATCATCACCCATGTTAGTAATGATCAGTTCAAGGATGTTGCTACCTCTAGTGGGGTAAAGAACGAGCTGGTCCAGGGCATTGGAATTAATAAACTCCAGGAAATGTTGGGCATGTGTATTGGTACATGAGTTGTTTTCCCAGTTAATGGAGGGGTAGTTGAAGTTGCCTAGTATGAGAGTATTAGGTTGGACCCTAATATTCTCCAGGGTGCTTAGGAATGTAGAGTGTGAGTCTTGGGACATGGTTGGGGACCCATAGCAGGATACAGCCTGAATTGCTGTCTTACCCAATGTTAGCTGCACCTGAAGTATCTCTGATGTGTTATGTTGGGCTACCAGTCTAGAGCTGTGTGCATCCTTTTTGCCGCCTTTGAAGCTTTGGTCCAAGTTCTGGGGCCAAAGTGTGGGGAAGGACTTATAGCCTGGTAGTGTAGGGGTACTTTTTGCTGCCTTGAACCAGGTCTCTGTTACAGCACAAATGTCAATGTTCTCCATTTAAAGGAGTGCTTCGAGTGAGTGCATTTTGAGATTTAAACTTCTGGCGTTAAGTAGCATGACCCTCAGATTGCATTTGTTTGTAGCTGTTACGGTGGTTATTTGGTCTTTGGAACACCACCTAAAAAAATGCACTATAAGGGTGACAAGATCCTTGGCCAGTATCCAGAAGCCCAGGGGTGACAGATGCAGGCCATCTTTGGCAAAGCATTGAGGTCTGCCAGTCATATCAACTCAGGCAGACAGATACTGGATCCCCTTAGAATGACACCAGAAACTTAAACAGTTGTTGAAATCACTCATGTTCTACTTGTACTGTGGTATCATTCTGGGCAATGGCAGGGTGTTGCTCAGGGCTAGGGTTATACCCGCTTGGGCTCACATAATCTGAGAGCTCCTCCATGTCTCTTTTCATGTAGTCCAGGGAGGTATATCTCAGGTCATTAACACCCACATGTACAATGACTGAGTCATATTTGTACCTGTTGTTGAAGGACCTGAGTGTGTGCGTTATGTGGTGGACCCTGGCACCTGACAGGCAGCTGACTGTTACTTTCTCCTTATTCAACCTAGTGAGTGAGACATAAGTGTGCCTCACTATTGAGTCACCTATATTAGTGTGTTTGGCATACTGTTTTGCCTTAGGGGCTTTGGTTGAGTGGCACACTATTTAGGAGAGTTATGTGTCTCATGATTAGTGTTGTATTGTGGTGGTTGAGTGCATTTCTTCCTTGGAGGTCTCTGCTGTTTGGGTAGATTTTTACTGAGATCCTCTGCAAAAGTGGGTGTGGGGTTTGTGTTTTTATATGAAGGCAGTGCTGGTGTGTTTTCTGGAAGGTTATGTGTTCCATGTGGTGTGGCGCATGTGTTGACCTTCTCCTCTTGACCAACTATTCTGGTCTTGGATGGAGAGTGTGTGGCTTCCATTTTGGATATATAAGTGCATCTCTCATAAGTCTGAGTGTTGGGATGTAAGAGGAGAGGGTTGTCGGTGTACATGAGGCAGTTGCTACATTGCCTCAGGATGCTCAAGTTCACCAGGTTAATAGGAGAAATCACAGGGAACTGACCTTTAGACATGCCTGGAGGGGTGGGCATTAATAATAAGTACTAGATATGTTTCCTTGTAGAACATTTAGTGGTGGTAGCACTTTTGTGTGCTACAATAATTGGTACAAGAAGTCTGGTAAAGTGCTAGACTAATAAGCTAGTAAAAGTGCAGGAGAGGAGATAACTAGTAGATCTAAAGGAAAAATTGAAGAGCAGACTTTGGTACCACTCAGATGCTTACAAACAGTCCTGGATACAGCAAGTCTGTATCTGGACTTAACTAGTTACAGGAAAGGCAGGAAACAAGCGCAAATGCAGGCTTTTAAACCGGAAAGTTGAAAGAGATGGAAAAACTTCCCAAACGGCCAATAAACTACAATTTCTGGGCCAGAAACCATTCCTCTTGTGGTAGATAGGCTACCTAGTGCTTCCCACTCCCACTAATAAGCTAGAAGGTTTCCCTCCAATACAGAAAGCCTTGGGGGCTCAGAAGCTTACATACAGTCCTGGATACAGCAAATCTGTATCTGGACTAGACTAGTGACAGGAAAGACGGGAAAAATGCAATCAATGGCTTTTAAACCAGAAGGTTAAAAGAGATGGAAAAACTGCTGAAACAGCCAATAAACCACTATTTATGGGCCAGAAATCACTCCTCTTCTGGTAGATAGGCTACCTAGTGCTTACCACTCCCACTGACAAGCTAGAAGGCTTCCCTCCAACACAGAAAGGCTTGGGTGGCTCAGAAGCTTACAAACAGTCCTGGATACATCATATCTGCATCTGGACTAAACTAGTTATAGGAAAGGCAGAAAACAAGCGCAAATGCGGGCTTTTAAACCAGACTGTTGAAAGAGATGGAAAAAACTGCCCAAATAGCCAATAAACCACAATTTCTGGACCAGAAACCACTTCTCTTGGTAGATAGGCTACCTAGTGCTTACCACTCCTACTGATAAGCTAGAAGGCTTCCCTGCAATACAGAAAGGCTTGGGTTGCTCAGAAGCTTGCAAACAGTCTTGGATACAGTAAATCTGTATCTGGACTAGACTAGTTAAAGGAGAAGTGGGAAACAAGCTCAAACACAGGCTTTTAAACCAGAAAAATATAACATTCCACCCCCACCCCACCTCAGCCATTCAGGTCTGGGATCTGTGCCCTGCCCCCAACACTCCTTTAACGTAATTAAAAAAAAAAATCTTCTTTTAAATTGTAGCCAACTGTTTGCTTAAATGTAGGAAATGGTTACTACAGTTTATACCAGCCTGGATGGAGCACTTCAGCTCTCATGTTTTAGTTTAAAAAAAAGAAAAATATACTTTCTTTTTAAACTACAGCAAACTGCTTGCTACAAATGTAGCAAACAGCTGCTTCAGTTTATATCCTGTCAGCATGGAGAGATACAGCACTAATATTTACTTAAAAAAATAGTCTGGTTTAAACTGTAGCAAACAGCTTGCTAAAAGTGTAGCAGATAGTTGCTACAGTTTATACCCTCCCTGCACAGAGCTCTACAGCACTCAGATTTTAATTAAAAAAAAAAAAAACTTTTAAGCTGTAGCAAACCGCTTGCTACAATGTAGCAAGCAGTTGCTACAGTTTAGACCACACACAGAGAGCTACAGCGAGCAGGTTTGACCACAAATGCAAACCAGTATTGCCTTAAAGAATGATTAAGATGGGCTGAATGTGCCCTCCAACACTTTGTGCTGGGTCAGTAGCCCCTCTTGCCCTGCTGTAGCTACACTACTGGCAAACATTTGCTACAGTTTATACCCTGTCTGCACAGAGCACTTTGGTGCTCATGTTTTAGTTAAAAAAAATCTTCTTTTAAACTGTATCAAACTGCTTGCTGCAAATGTAGCAAACAGTGGCTACAGTTTATACCCTGCCTGCACAGAGTGCTACAAAAGTCAGGTTTTAGTTAATTAAAAAATATATATTTTCTTTTATTTTATTTATAAACTATAGCAAACTGCAATTGCTACAGTTTAAACTACACAGGGTACAGCCCTCAGATATGACCACAAATGCAATACTAGCTTTTAAAAGCATACAGTGCATTAAAGACCGATCTGGATCATCTGATCATGCCCCCAGCACTTTGCACCCAGGGCATTTTCCCCTCATGCCCTGCCCTAGCTACACTACTGCCTCCCACTACCTTACTTTACTGAACTGCTTAGCCATACCAGAGCTTTCTCTCTAACCTTAAAACTCCATCCACGTTCCTAACCCTAACAATACTATTCCATTCTGCACCATGACTCTAAACTCCATGATTGCTCCCTAATGCTAAAACTCCACTCCCCCCTCCCTAAACCTAAACTCTCTTTCTTCTCCCTAAACCTAAAACTCCCCTCCCATTCCTTAAAACTAAAATGCCACCCCATTGCCTAAACTTAAATTTCTGTCCTGCTCCCTAACCCTAAAACTCCTCCCTACTCTTTGAACCTAAATTCCCCACCCAATTGCTGCCTGAAACCTTAACCTGCAATCTCATTCTCACACTTACCTTATTTGAACTTGGCTACTGTTTTTGGGCAAGGTATGACAGCTCTTCTTTCAAGGTATGGCTACTGCACTTCCACCGAATGTGTAATTAGGTTTGAGTACCAGTGGTAGCCTGTGCAAGCTACAGTTCACAACTGCCTGGGACTTATGCATTTGTAGTAGACTCATATATAAGTCTCAAGATAAATAAGGAGGCATGCACACTGAACTGCTTGCAAGTCAAGGCTTTACTGAAAACTGACATCACCCCATGGGTTACATAACTTGCTCCCATTTTAATATTTTATGTCCGTAATTCCAGGGGTGGAGATTAGACATTTAAGATTGGTAAATGCAGTACTACTTTGAGATCAACAGATGTATATCAGTCTTTGTCCCTGTAGAATAAATTGCTTCAGTATTTGTGACATGTTGCTTCACTGGCAAATTTTTAAAGCCTATGTAGAAACACAACAAGATATGAGGATAAGGCTGGACAAACTACAACTTCAAATAGCACAAAACAAGCATATCCAGCTGACACAGCAGAAATTTCACTAGAACTCAAGTTTATTAGAACAACTATTAAAACTAAGGAAACACAATAGAAAAACAATTGTTTTTTCTGTAGTTTTAATAGTTGTTTTAATAAAAAAGAATTCTACTGAAATTTCTGCTGTGTCGGCTGGATATACTTGTTTTGTGAAATTTTAAAAGCCTGTTAGGTGAATGGATGAGGCTCATAGTGTACTCACTAACCATGGAATTTGTGTTCCAGATGGCTTTTTTGACCATATATAGTTTTTACAAACTGTGAAATTATTTTTAACAATGACTTCTTAATGTGTATTCCATTAATTCCATACATCTAGATGTGAAGTTACCATTTCACAAAAAATATTTCAGTAAATGTAATCCTCTTAATCATGGTTTGATGTAGTGACTAGTCCCAGAAACTGTTTTATATCTGATGCTGTACAGTTTTCACTTTTGCAAGACGGTTCTCTTTTCCTCATGGTTGTCCAGTCCAGGAAATGGTGTATCTGTTAGAGGGAATAAGGCCCAAAATGTTGAGAGCAAAGGTGGTATGCTTCTCTATAGAAAATGATGAGTCAGGTGTTTTCCTTAAATGCAGTTATGGTGGGTTACATTTTGTTGGGTTTGCATCATGGAATCTATGTCTGATAGGTTCTGCATCAGCTTCTTGTAGTTGATTCCTTCCTATTTCTCATATTTGCAATATAACAGCTTATGAAAGATTTATACCTGTGACTAATGGAATGGCTTAACTATGAACTGCAAACCAAAGCTAAAGTTTTTCTCATGCTGATTGTTTATGATTTGAGCAGATGTGCAAACTGATGATGTTACCTACTGCATTGTATTAATATTTCTGTTCCATCGAATGGTAGTCATGTTCACGAGGAAAAAAGTCCTGTCTACTTTTAAATACAAAAGTAAAAATCTAATCATTTTCTTCGAACATTAATTACAAAGAAATAAGAAAAAAAATAATTCAGATATATACAGTGTCATTTCACTCACTGGATCATATGCTCACAATGGGTAATTAAGCAGCTACAATGAGTTTACTCAAAAACTGTCCCTATGAAAGTGACTAAATCTGATGTACGGTTACAATACAAAATAATAATACAACACAACCATCTAGGTTTTGCATTGCAGACACCCATAAATTCAGATTTGGTGGCATGTGAGGCTTGATTGGACCACCTTCTCATTTCATTTCCATGCCTTCAGGGTGAGATTATCTCATACTTAACCGTAAGCTTGCATTTTGTAGCACTACAGAAAAGTGACTTGTCTGATTCATACAGTCTGAAATTTTATAAAAAGTCCATCAGCTAAAAAATACTAGAACTGAAATCAGTGATCTGTCCTAGAAGCAACTGTGTCACCACCATATTCCTAAAACAACATAACAAGAGGCTAGGGCCTTTTCTACAGATAGTTATATAGGCAGATCTGTAGAGAAAATAGGTGTATATAAAATATAAGGTGAGTAAAGAAACCTGATAGATTAAAAATTCAGGTATTTAGAGTGTTTCACTATTCAAGTTATATGCAAGTGTGCAAGGAAACATCATGAGAATACAAAAATGATTATTTTTATTTTAAACAGATTTAGTACAATCAGACATTTTTGAATAATATAAGAAAATACATTTCTCAGTAATAGGAATCTACTGGTTCGTGTGGTCCATGCAGTAGGAAGAATTATTATTCTCCTTACAGAGTGGTCACTATTGACGTGGTATAGAACAATCGGTTGACTGTGGAAGTACATGAGCATGTATTGTCCTATAGCAAAAATGGTCTTTTAACAAATATTCATTTAATGGCAGTAGAGGTCTGAGGGCCAATAACATAAATTTCAAAGATAACCGAACGACAGAGATCATCATTTATGGAACCCTTTCCTTAGCATACTTTTAAAATGGTTACTGTTCAGTTTATATTATTAACCATTTAAATTGATCTCTTCAAGATATACAATGGCTTGCATATATTATACTACATTCTTTTCATATTTTTGAATTTTTCCATATTGCAGATTGTAGGCCTCTGTTCTAAAACTGTACCTGCTCGGATATTAAATACAATAATTTATGACAACACCAGCTAAACAGAAAATGATAACATGATTTGCTATATAAATCCTCAATGCAGTACTGTGTGTTTATTATTTACAGACGTCTACGTGCAGTATCATACCACTAATTTATTCTGGCCCTTTTTCTTGCAGCAAAAATATATAGTTTATTTATTTTCCAAGTGCCCTCTGTATGTGGGTGTTGGCAGTTGGGGCTGCATGCTTCTGCAAGATCCTGAAATGTTTTCACTTTTCTTTGTAGCTGATGACAGTTTGAGCCCTTTAACCATCTGGCTTGTGAAACAATAAGCCCAAACTGAATGGCACTTGTTGAAATTACCATTTTGCATGCATCTATTAATATGCGAAGAGTGCTGATTTTAGTGACAGCCTTGAACTATATTTAAGCATACTGTTAATTAAGAGCTCTTTAATGAGGTTTATAAGGAAATGCTTCCCTTCAGAAATATAAAGATTTTTGTAAATATCTTTTGACATCCCCTCACAGCTCAAAAGTGTCAATTAAAAATGTGGTGTAGATTTATAATTTATTTGCAAAAAAGTACATCTAAAGCCTAGCATGTAAATGTTATGCATGGAATTTCTTTTTTAGTTTACAGTGTTATTTTTCTGCTTTCACATCTTTATATTGGTACATTTAAAGAATTTATAGTTAAGAAATACTTTTAATGTAGTTTCTAGTGAAAGCCACCCAATGTCTTAATGCAACAAGCATGGCTGCATCTCATATAAATAATTGCTTGATGGACAAATACAACTTTCACAGGCTAAGTGACAGACACAGTGAGCAATATTCTTAAGCATTCTATTATCACAAGCTGTGCATGATTCAAACTGCCTATGGTAGACATAAGATAGTCAAAGTGCTTTAAAAAAATGATGTAAAGTTTTGAGAAAGTTAATAATTAAGAAAGGTCTAACGAATAATAGTTCAAAGAAATATAAACACTGGGTCAGACAGGTAGTATTTTCTCTTGTCAGAAGTTTATGGCTTTTTTTCTAGATCAGGAATGAGTATCTTTAAAAAAACAAAGCACAAAGTAATCCATGAAACTTACTGTAACCAGTCAATGTCCTTCTGTATCACTGTTGCAGTGTTTACATAGAAAGGATTCCTGTGTAGGGAAGCCTGACACTTGGCCAGTATGAAAAAGCCCTAAAAAGATCTTGTATGCACCGTATGTCATATTTGTGCTCCCTGCACAGAACATAGGGCATAAAAGGGATGTATGGACGCAACTACCCAGAACATCTTTGCCAACAGTTTGCCAGTTGGTCTGAACCCCTTGTTGTTGTACTGAATATTTAGCAACACCAGGTAAGTGCACCATTTTTTTTTTCACTTTTCTTGTATTTTATGTTACTACTTAGGGTTTATGTCATCCAAGAAGGGAAAATGTCAGTGTGGAAAGCAGATTCCCCATACTTACTAACATGAGAGTTAAAAAGAAGGCCAAGAAGTCTTGGATGGATTCCTTAGCTGTCAAGCCTCCACTGGATGTCCCTGTAGAAGAAGGTAATAGCTCTGTAGGTTGTTTATTATCTGTGCCAGATTCCTCTGCTGCGACCATTTCACAGGTGGGCATGGATCAATATTTTCCCACGTCCTTTAAGGCTTTTCAGGCATCTGCTCCAGGCATCAAGGGGGGAAATGTGGTTGATCATCTCAAAGGGTCCTAGAGGGATTCTGCAGTTATCGGTCAGGGAGGAAGTTCTGGGTTCTCTTATCAAATTTCACCAAGGGTCGGAACCTCTGGTATTTATTAGGGTTGATGTCCCTTCTAAGAAAAGACAAAAACCTGAAGCATGTTTTAGTCCATCCTATGGATCCTGAAAGGAAATGGCAACAGTTTATTCAGGGCCTGTTTTCTGCCTTAATGGCCCTAAAGCCTCCTCACTGGGTTTTAGTACCAGATCCTCCATGGACCTCTACCCCTTCTAAATGGCTTGGGGAACCAGATTCCTCAGATGAGAATTCAGTGTCTGGTGAGGGGTCTTTGTCCTATTCTTCACAAATGTCTTCACCTTTGGATTATAGTTCAGATGAAGAGAAGCCTGGTAGCCCTGAGTCTCCTTTCGAGGAACTGTCCTTTGGGGACACAATTGCTAGGATGATGGAATTCTTTAAGTGGGATTTCTCTAAAGTGTCTGATATTCAGAGAAGATATTATGAGTTGCTTCAGGCGGATTCTTCTAAACCATCGTCAGTTCCTCCTGTGTTGGCTGCTTTGTTAGATACTTTCATTGTTGCTTCCAAATCTCCTGATTCTCAGCCTTCTGCTCCTAAGAAACCTGATAGGTTCTATAAGGTCCCTAAGGAGTGTCTATTTTTATTTAAATGTCCTTCTGCTGATCCTGCTGTGGTATCAGTCTCTTCCGACAAATCTTCTAGACTTTTGCCCTCTTCCAAACTTTTGCCTTCTGATAAAGATATTAGGGAAATGGAGATGATTGCTAAGAAAGTTTACATTGCTTCTCCTTCAACCTTTAAGGCTATTAATTAACAAATCCACAGGTTTGGCCTTGATTGCTCAGGCTTGTCAGGTTATCTTTGACCTCCATGATTCTGAAGGCAATCCTCTGGGTTATCTTTTTCTAAGTTCTGCTTCCCATGTGACTCTGCCTGCCATGTCAGCCAGGGAGTTTCTTTGGACCCTAGAATTCATGGCCTCTTCTATTCCAATGCTTCATCTTGCCAGACTGCATATGCAGAAGTTTCAGTGGTACTTTAATTCAGTTTGGCTATAGCATTGTCACCCCTTAAATTTCAGTGTACCTCATCTTCCCTATCTCAAGAAGGAATCTGAGTGGTGGATTTGACAGTTCACTCTCAACCCAGGCTTGCCCTTTCAGCCTCCATTCCTTCTCAAGGGCTATTTACCAGTGCCTCAGACAATGGGTGTGGGGTTTCTCTCAGTTAACTGAAAGTTCAGGGTCTTTGGCCTCTCCATGGCAAGTCAGACCATATCAACATCAAAGAGATGAGAGCTTTGATTCTGGCTCTTCAGGCTTTTTACCCATGTTCTCTCCAGGTCTCTTGAAGGTGTAAACAGACAACACTACAGTAATGTGGTATGTCAGAATAAGGAGGGGGACACAAAAGCTTACCTTCTCTGCAGGATGGTGTTTCAGACTTGGGAAGTAGCTCTCGGTTATCAGTTAACTCTTCAGGCAGTATGCATTCCTTCAGAGTGCAATCTAGTGGCAGAGTCTTTGAGCAGGTCCAAAACGCAGCCTCACAAATGGATGCTTCACAGAAACGTGTTTCTGGACATTGACTATTGGTGGGGTATTCCTCAAGTAGATCTTTTTGCCTTCCCTCTGAACAGGCAGCTTCCTCAATTTTGTTCCAGAGTGCCATGCCATCTGGTGTGGAAGCTGGATGCCCTTTCCTTTCCTTTGAAAGGAATGTTTCTTTATGCTTTCCCTCCACTTCTTGTACTTCCAATATTCCTGCAGAAGATTCAGTTGGCTCACCAAAAATCTTGCTAGTGACTCCCTTTTGGCCAAGACATACCAGTTCCTCCTCTAAATGCAACTGGCTAGGGACAATCATCACAAGTTACCTCACTGGTTGGATCTCCCCACACAGGACAAGGGGTCTCTCATCCATCCCCACTTGTCCATTCTGCAACTGGCACTGTGGGTACCTCTTTTCTGAGGACGTGCTCAGTATTTTACAGGAGACAAGGAAACCTCAATCAGAAAATCGTATATGTCCAAATGGAAAAGGTTTTTGGCCTGGTGCCATGCTCATAACCAGGACCCTTTTTCAGAGGGAGGCCCTGTGGTTCTGTCTTATTTGTGTGAGTTACTCCAGTCTGGCTTGGCCTATTCTTCTGTGAAGACCCATTTCTCATCCATTTCTGCTTGTCTGCCCTTAAATCCTCATTTGACTTCTTGTTTTGATGTCAAACAATTTCTTAAAGGCAACCTGCATATTAGGCCTCCAAGAAATCCTATTCTTTCTCCTTGGGACCTTAATTTTTCTTTGGAAAAATTGACTCAGGCTCCTTTTGAGCCTGCAGATTTTGCTTTTTTGCAACATTGTACCTGGAAGACTGTTTTGTTGCTGGCTCTTATTCTGCTTGGAGGGTTTCTGAGCTCCAGGCCCTTATGACCATGCCTCCTTCTTTGGTTTTTCACAGGGACAGAGTGTCCCTTCATGTTAATCCTTCTTTTATGCCCATGGTGGTAAATGAGTTGTCCTTGAATCAGTTGGTACAATCCCCTTCCTTTTTATCTTCTCCTCAGTCTACTAGTGAGGGGGTCCTGCATACTTTGGATTTGAACATACTGCTCAGGTACAACTTGGCTAAAACTAGCACTATCCGTAAGTCTGATTAGTTTTTTTGTTTCCTTTCATCCCAGGTCTTTGGGTTTGGCTGTTTCTAAGCAAACCATCTCCTCCTGGATATATAAGGCCTTTATCAGACAGTGCAGTGGTGCAGCTGTAATGTTGTCACCTCGCAGCAAGAGGTTCTCCAGTTTGATTCTCAGCTGGGGTGCCTTCTGTGTGGAGTCTACATGTCCTCCCTACATTTATGTGGGTTTCCTCTGAGTGCTCTGGTTTCCTCCCATGTTACAAAGACATGCATCTGAAGTGTTTCTCCCTGGGTCTTCGCTGAAAATTGGCTTTGCTCCAAGTTGGATTTTCCCGGTAAACAAGTAATAAATAAATAAAATTTCCTTTTTTTAATCTTTTCATGGAAAATCTCTGTCTACTTCTGTTACAGCTTATTCCACTGGATCTGTTGTCTACTCTTGCATCTGGAGTGTTTTTGCCTGGGCTGCCGCTGAAAATTGGCTTTGTCCCAAGTTGGATTTTCCCAGTAAACAAGTAATAAATAAATAAAATTTCCTTTTTTAATCTTAACATGGCAAACCTGTGTCTACTTCTGTTAGAGCTTATTCCACTGGGTCTGTTGTCTCCTCCAGTGCCTTCTTCAAGGGGCTGGACACAAATTCCATCCTTGAACCTGCTACTTGCTCTTCTGCCCATACCTCTACTAAGCATTACAAGTCGGATATGGTTTCTAGGGCCGTTGCAGGTTTTGCTGAAACCATTTTATGTGGGTTTGTTGAGGGCTATTCTCAGCCTTCCACCTCCCTTTCTGTTTCTTGAGCTTTTTTACTCCCCCCTCTATGTAGAATACTGCAACAGTGATATAGAAGGACATAGTACAGTTGTGTAAAATCATATCATAACACCAGATGACCTTCACTGTTGCAGTATTCGCTCCCTCCCACAAACCTCCTCTTGCTTGTTCTGCATTTTTTACTTCTGTATGTGCATGGACTCCTTTGTCCTATGGAAACTATTCTGAGGCAATTCAGTTCTGGGTAGTTGTGCCCATATAGCCCTTTTATGCCATACGTTCTGTAAGCATAAATGTTATGTATGGTGCATACAGGATCTTTTAGGCTTTTGCATACTGGCCGAGCGTTCGGCTGCCCTGGGCGGGAGATCCCTTCTATGTAAATACTGCAACAATGAAGACAAAGACATCTACTGCTATGATGTGATTTTATATAACTGTACTTTTTTCTAATTTTAGTTTAAAATCTCAAAGAAACTAAAGTTAAATTATTATTTTCACTTAGTAATCATTTAGGAATAATTTTACATTTTTCTCAATACTACAAGACATGAGCATGATAGAAAACAAGAGAGAAAAAAATATTAAGGAAAAGAAGTGTTTTCTGCAGGAGTGTCATCTTTGAGTTGTGAAATTTCTGCACAACAGTATATTTATTTAGATGTTATAAACATAGGATTACAATGTGTCTTGTAGTTTTAGTACCAGGTAGAACAGGCGGGTGGCTAAAAGGGAAGTCAAGGTAGTTACAGATCTAACACAAGACCTTGTTCAGTCATTAGTTGTTGAAGATATTTAATTATGATAATAGTTTAGCTGCTACTCAGTGTCATTATGTGATCATGACTGGTTATTTTTGTCACATAGCTTTGCATAAAGAAACATAATCTCATTGACGGCCATTATCACCTTGCAGTTCTCTACTCTTCTGGGTGGCAATTACAAGATGTCACCAATGATCTTTGGTAATTTTTCTCCTCAATAGCACATTATTAAAGGATCTAACCAGGAGTTTAACAAACAGGAACTAATTATTTTTTTCTCTCAAACAATTTTCAGAGTTCAGCTTGAGAAATGTACGTAGTTGTAGAGGTCATGCCTCCCCAAGGTTACAGACTCAACATGGCATGTCCAAAATATGTAACATCATTTTTTTTTTAATTTCTGTGTCAAAGCATATGAAGAGGGACTGCAGCCTGCCCTGCTATGTGTTGTAAAGGGATAGAGACTCAGATGCAATTCAGGCAGTTTGATTTCATTTGTTCAGTGGGTTCCCTCAGGAGTCAGTCAGCAAGAGGAAGTGGAGTGATTTTTCCCAGGGGCAGGGTTTCATCTGAAAGGCTATCTGTGGTTGGTGTAGATGAATGCCAATAATTTAGAGGTACATGGATGCATAATGCACAATGGGAATTGGGCAGGGCAGTGTGAACAACATCAAAAAAGTCCTCTGCAACTGTTAAGATGGTGACAATCTTGGGAGCCTTGATATCCTCTCAGCAAACTTTCCCCTTTGAATGCTTACACTATGGATTTCCCTATTCTAAAGAAGGAAGGGGATCTTGGTCAAAAAGGCCATATCGGACAGGTGTCAATAAGAGAGTAGCAGATAACTGACAAGGGACTCCAGGATATAGCTGATGACAGAAAGCTGCAGTAAGAACCAAAACAATTAAAAAGAGATAGAGAGAGAGAGAGAGAGAGAGACTTTACTGTGATGTAATCTAATTTCATCTGATCTAATACAAAAGGCTTAAAGTGTTAAAATAGCTTTTGGTGAGGGAGCCTGTTCTCCCACATTCAAAAGACATGCTAACAGGTCGATTGTTGTTGCTAAGGAGGAAATGGGAATGTCTGTGAATTTAGGAGTGTAGGTGAGTATAAGAAAAGTCTTTTGGCTTTTCCCAGTTAGGGGTCGCCACAGCAGATCACTGGTCCGCTATTGATTGGCAGTCGAGTTTTACAGTATTGAGTTGCCAGCCCGGTACCCAACATTCACAGAAGGCACACACACAGTCATGCAACTACCTGCATGTGTTTAAAGTTTACTCAACTGCAGGAAGGACATGCAGACTCTACACAGAAGGCACACCAGCTGAGAATCAAACCAAAGAACTGCTTGCTGTGAGGTGACAACGTTAACCACAACACCACTGCAGCCTATATCCTGTGAAATTATTCATGTCTCATTCAGGGATTCTCCCTTGCTTGTGTATCACGACAAAGATCCACCTTCTCTTTATAAAAAGAGTGAAAATTTTTACAATCACTGACTGCATTGTTACTTCTTTGCATTTAATTACAGGCCCCCAATATTGTTGGTATCTTAATGTTGATATTCATGTATACATCATGGTTTTATTTATGTTTCTTTTATTGGTATTGCTGTTTGTTTACTTGTGGGCCCATGCTATGGCTCATTTTCTAACTAGCCTCCCCCACCTCCCACCCCCACTGCATCATCAAATAAAAATTAAAAATAAAATACAATTAAATTAAATGAGGCATAACATGAAGTCAATGCAGGGTATTCTTAACCAGATGCTGTAGCAGTTAGATTAACCCCCAGATTCAGCAAGCCCTGTGCAATCCAGGAATAAGCTGTAGGGATGTGCACAAGCACTCCTGCAGTAGTCCTGCATGGACTCAGCTCCTGTATGCAAATTATCCCATTTGCAGGTGAGATCCATGCAAATGAGGTGAATTTGCGATCCCGGAAGCTGGCAGCTGGCTGTGCAGGACTAGTGTAATCTGCAGAAATGTACTCGGTTAGTAACCGAGTACATTTCTGCAAACTACAAAACAGAGCCATGACAGCTCCAAATAAAGGGTGTATATTATGTAGAAAGCATGCCAATGACCAAATATATGGCCATTGGCATGGAAAACAGTTGCAAAAAAAAAAAAACTTTTTTTTTAGCCAATTTCAGCTGTTTAAGCATAGGGCAGCGGTGCGCAAATGAGATCAGGTGAAAAAAAAAATGAAAATAAGCATTCTAACCAAAATCACAATTTTGCCATTATATTCAATGGCATGCAGGAGACAACATGGCCAGTGAATAGTGGTTGCTAAGGGGGGAGGCTCAGTGTGGGACCTGTAACTATGCATCAGCAGGCAATCCTATGCAAATGAGGGGAATGATACTGAATCCCAGATTTCCCCTCAGTGCTAGTAAGCACCCAACAGTGTAAGAGAAGGAATAGCTTGGTGCAAGCCTAGGAGTTAGCTGACATCATGGGGGGGGGTGTCTCAGAAATACTGTAAGCGGATTGGAGCCCTGTGGCTCAGGTTTGCCCTTAGCTTAGCAGAGCTAAGCAAGGGGATGTGTCTGAGGCTGCCTAGCACTCTTTACATTGCCTAAGTGGGTGTGCGAGCCGTGCACTGGGTTTTAAAGGGAAAAAAAAAAGTGAACCAGGAAATAGCAGCTCTGTGCACATTTCAGCCCTCTGCGCGGTGTGCCCCCAGGCTTAAACAGGAAGGCAATGGGAAGGGAAAACAGCATTAGGAAGGTAATCAGGGAGAACTAGCATAGCTGGCAGGTGAAATGTATCAGAATCAGCCAATTACACAGGCAGCAGACCAGCCCAGCCCAGAACACTACTATAAACTATGCAAACACCTTTCCCTCTGGTATTTCCCACATACTCTACACCACCGGTGTATACAAGTGGGGGTATTTTAGCAAACAAATACAACAAAATGATAGGGGCTGCAATAGCTATCATACATCAACTTGTGGAAGAGGCTGAGGGTGGTGAGGATGAGAATGCTGTTGACCAACCCACAGTGAGGAGACAGAGAAGAGTGTACAGACCCAGGGAAACCTACCAGGGGCTACATGAGCTGGAGATAGTGGAGCACTATAGGGTGGACAGGGACCTCCTACAGCAAATTGTTGAGCTGTGACAGCCACGCCTGACACACAGAACTAACAGAGGGGAATCCATCCCAGTGGATGGCCAAGGTAGCAGGATAGATTGTAGCCTTTGTACAATATGCAGGTATGCATGTGGTAGGTTGGTGTGTGTTTCATATTGTGTGAGCATGTCAGTACATATGCATGTTGAGGTTTGACCTGGTGGCTATTGCCCACTACTGCCGATGACAGGACCAAGTCCTCACAACTGCAGTGCCAAAGACAATGCTTCCCAGTATAACACATGCTAGCAATAAGCCATTGTAAATGTATGGCGGTAACATGTGTCACCATCTGAAAGATGGACATGGCATGACTGTTGGGCTAGATATACAAGCAGTACACATGGAAAAATACCCCAGCATACAGTATATAATGTGCAACTGTGAAATGGATACACCATTGGAATTGTACATACAGGTATGCATCACATTATATGGGCTTTTAGCAGGGAATACCGATGTCATCTGGCCGAGCACTTGCAGATCACAAAGGTGATAGGACTGATGTATTGGGAAATGGCTGATGTCCCTGCAGAAGCCAGCATAACTGGAAAGGAATGCCCCATGCATATCTGTGAGTCAGATGCAAGTAGTGTCCATAGCACACATGCACCCAGCTCACCCAAACACCACCCACAGGTACCTCTCCAGTCTTATCCCTGCTGGTGGGAATGGGTCAATATGACCCTCACCTGTGTATGGCAATAGCGAAAGAATGCAGCATGCAGTGTAGATGTCTCATGCAGGTGGTTCCCTAGCTGTAAGCATCACCCTGCCAGCATCCATACCACCTGATCAATATTGATAGAAGGTATTGGCATGAACACCTAGCACACCTACCCTGTCTCCCCAGGGGAATATACTGTATGGCAGTTTGGGACTGTAGGACTGGCAGAATGCAGTGGCCTGCTACAGCTGGCCTGCATCACCATCAAATGGCCTACAGGCCTCTGCCAAAGGCCTGCGTCTCACCCTTACTGCCAATGTATGTTATGTCATGGACACCCAAATAACAACATAACACACTCCACATAAGCCATATGCAAGGCCATGTGGACAAACCACAGTAACATGTCCACCGTGTCCCACTGCATGAACAGTGGACCAACACCAAAACACAGCTGTGATGAGGTGACAACTATAGGGAAAGTATCAGAGAATGTATGCATAATGTATGGAAGAGGATAGAATAATAGAGGTGGGTGGGAGCATGGGCAGCATTGAATGTGCAAAGTCCGACACACAGCCATGTGCACATACTATCCCTGGCTGCAAACACAAAAATGGGTGGCTACAAACCTGCCCATACACCACAATAGGAGTAATGTCCTGACTTATGACCCCTGCCTCTGGGTAACCTGTGTGAATCTGTACAGCTGTGAGGTATTGCCACAGCAAGATAAGGCCATACTGTCACTTTGATGGATGTACAAGTATGGGATCCTCTGCCATCACTGTTCCAAGGTGCTGAACTGGATACACAGACCCAGCAACAAGTCTCTGTAACTCCCCCTCCAGAATGGCGTATCTTTTCATGAATATGTAGGCATTTGACCACAATACTGGACACAGCTGCATTCACCCTGTGTGCCCCAGGACATCACTGTGAACAAAAATGTCCAGTTGACAGTACTCAAGGACATAAAACATCACAGTGTATAACAGTACACATGTCTGAATATCTCTGCTAGCACCAGTACCATGTAGCAGAAGCAGTACAGGCACAATCACCTACAGTACACACTATCCCTTGCACAGTTTGACCCCATATTGCCAACTGATCTGCAGATATCCTGCAGAAACAGTTTTCTAGCTGTAGGTGTAGAATACAAAGGTCTGCACTGGAGTACAAACTACTTGGAATGGATCCAGACATTCAATACAGAAGGGCATACTGGGCATGCTCACACACTTAGAGAAATGAAGGCAATGTCAGACAACAACATACTGAAAGGTCATACTGGGCATGCTCACACACTTTAAATGAAGTCCATGTCTGCCAGCAACAGTGAACCATACATATCTGACAGTTGCAGATGTTAGTGCATACACTCCTCAGTATGCACCAGTCATGCTTTGCACACACATTGGATAGGAATACACACATATATCCAAAGACAACACGCTATAATATGCAAAAAGTACGCATACATAGATGTGTGGAAGAGAGTGACAGTAACAAAGAGCCTTCCATCATGAGACCTGTCCCACCCAGCACACAGCCAAATGGCTACAACCACATGATGTGTAAATGTCACTCACTGTAGAAATTAGCCACTGGTATCCCTCAGCATTAAGGACTCTGTGGTGGTAGTACTAGATGTGCGACATGAGTGTACAAGGCAGTAGTCATCTACCAGTTGTATACACATACCTGCAGACTATAAACCTGCATGTGCCTGAGTGTGGTGTGTCTCCCTCTAGATGAATGGGTTATGGCCCATGCACACACACTGCCCTCCCCATAGCCTTACTATGGCAAGCCTGCTGATGTCATTCACTTTGGAATATACCTGTGGGAAGCAAATGGCCCAGTAATCTCTGTGGCACATCCTATAACTGCATAATGCTGTAGTGTGATAAACTAGTTAGGTAGGAGTTCTAATCCCAGACATGAAAACTTTGTGTGTGTCTCTATCTGTGTAGGGAGCAACTCTTTTTAGGCTAGTCACACTGACTACAATTCAAATGCCCTACTTTGGCAAACCTGCTGATGTCATTCACTTTGAAATACACCTTTGGGAAAAGGAATAGCCCAGTATTCTCTGTGGCACATCCTATAACTGCATAATGCTGTAGTGTGATAAACTAGTTAGGTAGGAGTTCTAATCCCAGATATGGCAATTGTGTGTGTGTGTGTCTCTGTCTGTGTAGAGAGCAATGCTTTTTAGGCTAGTCACACTGACTACAATTCAAATGCCCTACTTTGGCAAGCCTGCTGATGCCATTCACACTGAAATACAACTTTGGGAAAAAAGTAGCCCAGTAACCTCCATGGTGCATCCTATAACTGCGTAATGCTGCAGTGTGATAAATTGGTTAGGTTGGAGTTTTATTCCCAGACATGACAACTGTGTGTGTGTGTGTGTGTGTGTGTGTGTGTGTGTGTGTGTGTGTGTGTGTGTGTGTGTGTGTCTGTCTGTCTGTGTAGAGAGCAATGCTTTTTAGGCTAGTCACACTCACTACAATTCAAATGCCCTGCTTTGGCAAGCCTGCTGATGTCATTCACATTGAAATGCACCTTTGGGAAAGGAGTAGCCCAATAATCTCCGTAGGCTGTCCTATAACTGTGTAATGATATAGTGTGATAAACTAGTTAGGTAGGAGTTTGAATCCCTGACAGGGCAACTGTGTTTGCATGTTTGTTTGTGTGTGTCTCTGTCTGTGTAAACAGAAATGCTTTTGAGGCCATTCACAGTCACTACAACCTCCATTGACCTACTTTGGCAAGCCTGCTGATGTCATTCCCACTGAAATACACCTTTGGGGAAGGAGTACTCCAGTCATCTCTGTGGTGTGTCCTATAACAGCGTAATGCTGTAGTGTGATATAGTAGTTTGGTAGGGGTTCTATTCCCAGACATGGCAAGTGTGGATGTTTGTGTGTGTGTTTCTTTGTCTGTGTAGGGTGCAATGCTTTTGAGGCCCTTCACAGTCACTGCAACCTCCATTTACCTACTTTGGTAAGCCTGCTGATGTCATTCCCAGTGAAATACACCTTTGGGGAAGGAGTACTTCTGTAATCTCCATGGTGTGTCCTATAACAGCGTAATGCTGTAGTGTGGTATAGTAGTTTGGCAGGGGTTCTATTCCCAGGCATGACAAGTGTGGATGTTTGTGTGTGTATTTCTTTGTCTGTGTAGGGTACAATGCTTTTGAGGCCATTCACAGTCACTACAACATCCATTGACCTACTTTGTTAAGCCTGCTGATGTCATTCCCAGTGAAATACACCTTTGGGGAAGGAGTATTCCAGTAATCTCCATGACGTGTCCTATAACAGCATAATGCTATAGTGTGATATAGTAGTTTGGTAGGGGATTCTATTCCCAGACATGCAAAGTGTGTGTGTTTCTTTGTCTGTGTAGGGTGCAATGCTTTTGAGGCCATTCACAGTCACTATAACCTCCATTGACCTACTTTGCCAAGCTTGCTGATATAATTCCCAGTGAAATACACCTTTGGGGAAAGAGCTCTCCAGCAATCTCCATGGCATGTCCTATAACATGTCCTGTAGTGTGATAGAATAGTTTGGTAGTGGTTCTATTCCCAGACATGGCAAGTGTGGATGTTTGTGTGTGTAGGGTGCAATGCTTTTTGAGGCAATTCACAGTCACTACAACCGCCATTGACCTACTTTGGCAAGCCTGCTGATGTCATTTACAGTGAAATACACCTTTGGAGAAGGAGTACTCCAATAATCTCCATGGCATGTCCTATCACTGCATAATGCTGTAGTGTGATAAACTAGGTAAGTAGGAGTTTCAGTTCCATACATGCCAAGTGTGTGTGTTTGCCATTTGTATCCTGTGTGGAGGTGGCTGTGAGTGTGTAACAACTGCACTCATTGTGGAGCGGGATTTGCAGATTTCTTATATGGTGGCCCTACTACATGTCACAATGTCCACCTTACAAGGATAACTGATGTTAAATAGCTGAGAGGCTGGTGTGTCAATCCATACCCTACATGTGACATCAAGGCCTGGTGAACAAAGTAAGCAACCCTTGTATTACCCAGAGAACACTCTCAGCCCATGTCTCATACACAAACACACTTGCCTAGGCAACAACTGCTATGTTGGTAGTACCCTGCATATTGCACATAGACAGTAACCATGGTGTAATTGCAGTGGACTACAGAGGGAATGGCACCCTGTCCATCAGTACAATAGGCACGTAACTTGCAGGCAGTGCGCCTTCACTATGTTCCCCACTGGATGCCTGTAACACCTGTGGTGCCATCAAATGTGACCCACAAAGGACATACCATGCCTTAAACACATGCCTTGTATGGACAGATGCCACTGACACCAGGGGAATACCTGTATCATGCTATCAAGGTAGGTGCAGGGTGTACTTGCTGTCCGTTACCAGTTCCTGCCACATGAGTCCAGGACTGGCACATCTGATGATCACAATTTGTGTACACAACATCGGCCAGACACCCCAGGTACAGTTCCACATGACACTGCACATGCATGTTGAATGTGTGCACATCCCAGACAATGTCCATGTCATGGACTAAAAAACACATACATGGCAAGCATTACACAGCACTGGCCACACACAATAGTAACCCAGGTGACTGGATGGTGAATACAATATCCACCTGTGTGGGCCAATCCAGACACTACACCCCTGAGCCACACTGCAGACCATTGTCATGTGGCCTGATGCCAAGGTATACCCTTCACATAGCCTTGTATAGACTTCTGGCACAGTCAACCACTACACACCCATGAAGAAATACACCCATGATTGTCAGTACTGGCACCCTGTGTCTGTCTGTGGTGTATGATGCTTTAGACCACATTCACACTCACTACAACTCCAATTGGCATACTGAAGCATGCTGTCTGATGTCAGACACCTTCACATACCCATTGCCCATATAACCTCCAGATAACTCCTGTGGTGCATGTGGTACCTGCACATTACTGTATTGTGGCAAACAAACTACTTAGGAAGCGTATTCCTGACTCTGCCAAGTGTGCCAATGTGTGTGATTCCCTGTGAGAGTGTGACTGTATTGATGCTGACACCTGTTCATGTGGACAGGCATGTGTACTACATCTACCGTATTGCTACTATATCACTGTTGTAGATGTCACTCACCATCACATATACATTTGGACAGCTCCTCAGCATGTAAGCTATGTGGCGCATGCAATAACTGCATAGACATGTGATAACAATACATAGTCAGTCAGGGGTTTGAAACCCCGTACTGATAGGTGTGTGACACAAACATGCTTTGGTTTTACACTCCCACCCCCTCCCTGACTTACTTTGTCTCTATCTCTCTCACTCCCTCTCTGGTGGATGTGGAAAAGTACACCTGCTTTGCTTTGGCAGCAGCTTGTGTTTTGTAAGAGATGCTCATGATCAGCTGATTGCCTCTGCACAAATTGCAGTCCTCCTCTAGCTGATTGCATGTGGTAATGTCCCCATAGCCAATTGCATGGAAACACACTCCAATATTTAGGAAGATCATGTTGGTGTTGGGCCTTTTCTTTCACTGTAAGCAGGACCTAGATCTGGTGTTTGGCAAACAGCATCACAGATGGTTTTGGTATTTACCTCTAACAACATACACTGTGGAAACAGGCCAACAGACAGCAGGGGGATGTGCCTGACATGACTACAGAATGTAAGTGTTGCTATTCTGCATTTGGAGTAATGCTGGTTTAACAGGATGTGTGTGGATATGGCTGGTCTACATGTTTTAATACCTGTCATGACAGTGCTATGTTTTTGAGGAAACTCCCATCTGTAGGGTCATCTGCAGACTGGGCAGTGTGTGGAGCCTTATGTTTATTGTGTTACTCACAGAACACCTATCTAAGAACTGCAGAAGCATAGTGTGAGGATTGCAGTCAGTACATGGTGACAGCCATGAGAGTTACTGAATTCATATCCCTCATAGGACATATGTCACAACAATCCCTTGTACGACAGTAAATGTATGAGGTTATCACAGCAACATGCCAATACTGGGGCAGTGTTCATAGCTCCAGCCACAAGTCTGTCAACCTTTGTACATATGTCATGCAGTAAGAGGTGCATATGTTCTGTACACCAATATTTATTGGCATCATACCTGATAACAAGACAGTCAGATATCAGACTGCTAGACAAGTTATGTATAGTAGCGGTTGTTTTTGAGGACATTACTTGGCCATTCTGCAGTTGTGTGCACAGTACTGGGGTCTGTGTACTTAAGGTGACTGTTAACAGTATGTATATTGTGCATACATACCTTGGGCTGTGCACAGATTGTGGTAGATGCCATTGTTCTTGGTCCTGTGCTATCTGATGTTACATGCTGCTCCAGTGTATGGTACCCTATTGGCTCACATGTCTGTAGGGCAAGACACACATGTGTCCCATACCACAGACAGACATCAGACCACACAGTGCTATGACCCAGTGTATGTAGGATTAGTGTGTGAGTGGCACATATGAGGATGGTGTTTATCAGACAGTCAATAAAGTGTCATATTAAGCTTGTGAACCATATGTGGCTGTGGTTGTGTTTACATTGGTTGTGGGTGTGCACTTTCTCACAGGTGTCTGTTACTCTGTGCTGTGACATGCATGTAAAGCCTGCTATCATCACAGGTTAGTGTATTCCCCCATAGAAAATGTAGTCCAGTGTTGTGGCAGTCTGCCTGTAGTTTGCACAGAGCTTTGTGACGTGCCTAGCAGCCTAGTGTAATTACCAAGTGTGCTGTTATGTCCAGTTATTTGCAAGACATACTGCTGCCAGGCCACCATAACTGTTGTGTATTACTGACAAAGCAGTGGGATTCTGTACAGATGTATGTCACTCACTACTGGGTAGTATGTGGCCATGTGACCCCTGCACCACCAGGTATATGTCAGGACAGACTGGCATGTGTGTGCATGCATAAACTGTGTGGGCATATGTTGTCCTGTATTTACGTGATAAAAACATGTACATGGCTATTAACATCTACATTGGGTGGTGTGGTCCACATGTCTTGCATGAAGACGATATGTGTACACATCTGGACTGACCGCAGAGTGCCAGATTGCCCACATATATTGGTCATATCTCTGCTGTAGTCCACGGGATCATTACTGTGCTAGCAGTGGTACTGTACTATGATGTCCTTAAGATGTCTGTCAGTAGTCAATGGTGCACATATCAAAAGCAGATGTGACCTCCCACACATAGCATGTATGTGAAGACAACCCCTATTACAGTAGCAACAGTCTACATATATACCTGCAATGCATACATGACATCCCCTTGCACTAAGAGGTTGGGACTATTGGTGCTGAGGTAGGACTCCACTCTATGTTCTGGACATATGGTAGACATATATGTATATATATTTATCCATATAGCTATATAGATAGATATACAAATATACATATCCACATACATATATGGATATATATATATATATATATATATATATATATATATATATATATATATATATACATACATATAAACAATCAAATATATACATATACACAGCAATATATGTCTACACATATACAGATATAGATACATATGCACACACATACTTATGGATATCTACATATATATTGACATAAATAGGTATATCTCAATAGATATTTTTGCACATATAGTTATAGATATCTACATATATATCAACATAAATATGTATATCTGTACACAGGATGTGCATACATATATATCTATATATACATATCTATACACACACACACACACACACACACACACACACACACACACACACATATATATATACACACACACACACACACATATATATATATATATATATATATATATATATATATATATATATATATAAATATGTATATATAAAGAGATCTACATGTGGCCATATATATGATGCACTATACACATGTGTAGACAGACATATGTATGGATATAAAACAAACAAAAACACAAATTCACGGACTGCACCAAGCTGTTTTAATGAAGAGCTAAAAGGCTCCAAAATACTAAGCGCTTTCGCCATCAACTGATGGCTTCTTCAGAGTAAAAGGAGCTCATAATCACATTGTTTAAATACAAAATTCCACATGCACATTGACCAATCAACTTCCTTGATTAATTACAATCCCAATAAACATACTGTTGAATCTTTCAAATAAACCATAAAACTTGCATGCTAAACTTGCTTAAAAGCATATATTAAAACATCTATGCACTCACTTTGACCACACTCATTATACACATATTAGTATTGAAACCTTTATTTAAATTATTACTGGCTTTCTCCCAATAAAACAAAGCAATATGACTTTAAACAACCATAGCCCTTTGCTTCAAAATGGGCTTAATAGAAATATGGTTGTTGAGTCCAGGGTAAGTTGTTGCATCTAAAATCACCTGCCATTTAAATTCTAAAGACTTAACGCTGATGTTATCATCACCCCCTCTTTCACTTGTCATCACCCTATCAATTACAAAAAAATAAACTTTTTAAAGTTAACACAATTCTTGGAATGTGAATACAACGCATTATGATTATCCTTATTCTTAATAGCCCTCTGGTGTTCTCCTATCCTTTCCCTTAATCTACGTATAGTTTTCCCTATGTAAAATCTTGCACATGTCGTGCAAGTCGCAAGGTAAACAACTTTTTTAGTGTTGCAACTACATTTACTCAGGCATGAAATTACTTTGTTGTACCCCCTTACTGTCACATAGGGTCCATCATTGATGTATCTACAGTACCTGCATGACCCACATTTATACATTTGTGAACTTGTAAATCTACTTTGTGGCTTTTCTAATAAGTTCTTTATATTTGAGCCTCTTGAAAAAATTACTTTTGGTGTTTGACCTAGTTCTTTTTGCATATCCATATTAAATGCCAGATTCCAAGATTTCCCAATAATCTCAATAATATTAAATGTCTGTAAGTTATATTTCAAGACAAGGGCTCTTGAATCAAACATTTTAAAATAAGAAGGTTCTATTCTTTCCTTTACATCTATAGTCCCTCTGTTTTCTACCAAAATGGATTTAAATGATGTCAACCTCCTTTTCATCACCTCTTTTTTAACTGTGATCAGCAATTTCAATGGATATCCTCTATCCAAAAACATTCCTATTAATTTATACATCTCCCGTTGATAAATCTCATCATTGCTCACAAGGCGTGACAATTGAACCATCTGCCCTTTAATCACACTTTTACATTGATGTAATGGATGACAACTTGAGAAGTGCAAAAGAGAATTACTATATGTCTCCTTTCTATGTATGTTGCTTTCTAAACTTCCACTTGTCTTAGTGAGTTTAATATCCAAGAAATCAATTGTTTCATTGTCCCACTTGTGTGTAAAAGAAAGAAATTGGGTGGTAGAATTAAGATATTCAACAAAATTCCTAGCTTCATCCTCATCCCCCTTCCAAAGAACAAGTATGCCATCTAAAAATCTATTATATAATACAATACGTTCAAAAGAAGGGGTAGGGAACAAAAATGTTTCTTCCCAATGTAGAAGTACCAAATTAGCAAACATTGGGGCACATTTGGCCCCCATTGCCACCCCTGATATTTGATGGTAAATTTCTCCCTCAAATATCATATAGTTATTTTTAAGCATTAGTTCCATAAAATTAACTACATTGTTCAACTCTACAGTAGTCAAATATTTACTTCTCAAGAGGCTCTCTCTAAAATACTCCAACCCTTCTTCTTGGGGTATTGTTGAAAACAAATTGACCACATCTATAGTAAGGAATGACCAGTTCAAGTCATCCTTATCAACACTACTAAGTCGCTGTAAACAATGCCATGAATCCTTCAATATGTGCCCGAATTTATTCAACAAACCTGCATATTCCTATCAACATAAGCTGCCAAGGGCTCAGTTTTAGACCCCCTTGCTGCTACTATTGGTCCGAAAAGGGGGTCATTAATATTTTTATGTATTTTGGGAATGCAGAACACCACAGGTGTAATTGGGTGCTCAACTACTAAAAATCCATATTCTTTTTCTTGTATCCCCCCTTTCAACAATATATCCATTAGGAATGTATCAATTTTTTGATATGCTATATTCATTTCCCATCTAGAGGCTCTCTGGTAAGTGCTATCATCATTTAAGATAATTTCCATTTTGGCTATATAATCAAAGTGGGTCATAATGAACATCCCACCCCCTTTATTGGGTTTCATAATTCTGACTTCTTTATTTGTGACCAATTCTTTCAACGCTAACCTCTCCTGCTCTGTGAGGTTATCGTGTTCCCTAATTTTGTTCTTCTCCAAATATGATAGTATGTTATTAACAGATAACTTCTCAAACAATGCCACATACTTATCAACAGGTGGAATAAATGTGCTTTTCCTAATTAATGAAGGAGGAACAAAATCTATCTGAACATTTTGCCTTTTAAAATACAAGGCTAAATTTAACTGCCTAGTATATATTTTCAAACTAGTAAACAAGTCCACAATATTATGACAAAACGCAGGTACATATGTGAACCCCTTTGCTAACAGGTCATGATGCATTTCCTTTACCTCCAAAGTGCTGAAATTATAAATAGTGAAGCCAGCTTTCGTATTCACTTCACATCTAAATTCAGCTGCATCATTATTATAACAAAATACGCCCGTTAAAAGGCTGTTGTCAACACTTTCAACACCACATACAAGTACAACAACATCAGTATTACATTCCAGAATATTAAAAGATGTATCATTATGGTTGTTAATGTCAATTGCTTCATTATTATGGCAAAAGTCCAGTACTTGAATGATCTCCGCCTCTGATTGTTGTTGCTGTACCACCACCCTCTCGTGTTGTAACGACTGTTCCCTTGTTGAAAATTGTAATGGGAACCATTGGACTGATTCCCTGAACCACCCCCCATTTTGTTTCTCAGGCGTTTGGATCTCCTTGGGCCCAGAGATGTTTCTAAAAAGCCAAGATGTTCATCATTGCATTCCCCAGAATCATGTTCATCATTACAATCACATACATTATCCAAGTTGTTATACTTCTGCCTATTATTTGAGCCATACTTATTGACGGCCCTGTTGTTGTTAGTGCCAAAATTGTATGCCATATTGTTCTTATAGTCCAACAGGTCTCTTGATAACTTTTTGGTTTTTGTTTTAACATTGTTGTCCACAAACTTTTCAGTGTTATTAAGCACAACATTGTATTGTTTAACATACTGAAAAAACAATAAATCACAAGTAATACTTTCATTTAAAGTTACTATTTCTTTTTCAAGTAGTTCTAACTTACTCTTATTATTTTGAACAATGATGTCCAGAATCTCTATCCCAGTTTTATCATACAAATCCACCAATCGCTTGTAAGCGATAGATCCTTTTTCGATCCCATTCGGTGCTTTATTGAATCTAAGCCCTTTCGATACTTGCTTCAAAGCGATGGATTTGGAAAGAAATGCGTTATCCAGTTGTAGACCCTGGAATTTATGGCAAATATTTTCAAAATGCTCCAACTGCTTTTTTAAAGATGGCGTTGGAAGAACCCTTCCCTCCTCCTTCGAGACCGAGAAGTCAACATCTGGAACGGGCAACCACTGTTGAATGTCCATTCGGTTCTGATGAATTCTGGCACCAAGCTGGATACCTTCAGCACTGGAAACACCCCCATCTTCGTTGATGTCCAAGCCTGGAACGGAATGCAATGTGAACAGCTGGGCCTGCGAGTCCATCACCGTCGCCTGAGAAGACCTCCCAGCATCCACCTGGGTCTGTGTGAGCAACGTTGTCAGCTTCCTAACCGAAGCTGTTAATTCCTTTATAACTGTTTCCATAGAATCAATCCAAAACGCAATTGAATAAAATAAAATGAAATAAACAATTCCTCAGAAAAGCAGTGGGTGAAGCCGAGAAATAACACTTGTAAAAACACTAAACCCAACAGGGTAATAACTAAATAAAACAAACAAAAATACAAATTCACAAAATATAACTTACAGACATGTAATATTATTGAGATTATTGGGGAATCTTGGAATCTGGCATTTAATATGGATATGCAAAAAGAACTAGGTCAAACACCAAAAGTAATTTTTTCAAGAGGCTCAAATATAAAGAACTTATTAGAAAAGCCACAAAGTAGATTTACAGGTTCACAATGTATAAATGTGGGTCATGCAGGTACTGTAGATACATCAATGATGGACCCTATGTGACAGTAGTACAACAAGGCAATTTCATGCCCGGGTAAATGTAGTTGCAACACTAAAAAAGTGGTTTACCTTGCGACTTGCACGACATGTGCAGGATTTTACGTAGGGAAAACTATACATAGATTAAGGGAAAGGATAGCAGAACAACCGAGGGCTATTAAGAATAAGGATAATCATAACGCATTCTATTCACATTCCAAGAATTGTGTTAACTTTAAAAAGTTTATATTTTTTGTAATTGTTAGGGTGATAACAAGTGAAAGAGGGGGTGATGATAACATCAGAATTGAGTCTTTAGAATTTAAATGGCAGGTGATTTTAGATGCAACAACTTACCCTGGACTCAACAACCATATTTCTATTAAGCTCATTTTGAAGCAAAGGGCTATGGTTGTTTAAAGTCATTTTGCTTTGTTTTATTGGGAAAAATCCAGTAATAATTTAAATAAAGGTTTCAGTACTAATATGTGTATAATGAGTGTGTTCAAAGTGAGTGCATAGATGTTTTAATATATGCTTTTAAGCAAGTTTTGCATGCAAGTTTTATGGTTTATTTGAAATAGTTCATAGTTCATAGTTCATAGGTTCATAGTTTTAGTACTAGGCTAACTGCCCTCATGGGCCATTTTAAGCCTAGCCAGTTACCCCAAGTGAGAATCAAGCCCTGCGCCTTGTGTCTGTAAGGTAAATGCATTAACCATTATGCCAACCTCCTCCCCTACAACAGTATGTTTATTGGGATTGTAATTAATCAAGGAAGTTGATTGGTCGATGTGCATGTGGAATTTTGTATTTAAACAATGTGATTATGAGCTCCTTTTACTCTGAAGAAGCCATCAGTTGATGGTGAAAGCGCTTAGTATTTTGGAGCCTTTTAGGTCTTCATTAAAACAGCTTGGTGCAGTCCGTGAATTTGTGTTTTTGTTTGTTTTATTTAGTTATTACCCTGTTGGGTTTAGTGTTTTTACAAGTGTTATTTCTCGGCTTCACACGCTGCTTTTCTGAGGAATTGTTTTATTTCATTTTATTTTATTCAATTGTGTTTTGGATTGATTCTATGGAAGTGGTTATAAAGGAATTAACAGCTTTGGTTAGGAAGCTGACGACGTTGCTCACGCAGACCCAGGTGGATGCTGGGAGGTCTTCTCAGGCGATGGTGACAGACTCGCAGGCCCAGCTGTTCACATTGCATTCCGTTCCAGGCTTGGACATCAAAGAAGATGGGGGTGTTTCCAATGGTGAAGGTATCCAGGTTGGTGCCAGAATTCATCAGACCGAATGGACATTCAACATTGGTTGCCCGTCCCGGATGTTGACTACTCGGTCTCGAAGGAGGAGGGAAGGGTTCATCCGATGCCATCTTTAAAAAAGCAGTTGGAGCATTTTGAAAATATTTGCCAGAAATTCCGGGATCTACAACTGGATAATGCATTTCTTTCCAAATCCATCGCTTTGAAGCAAGTACCGAAAGGGCTTAAGATTCAATTAAATGCCGAATGGGATCGAAAAAGGATATATCACTTACAAGCAATTCGTGGATTTGTATGATAAAACTGGGTTAGAGATTCTGGACATCATTATTCAAAACAATAAGAGTAAGTTAGAACTACTTGAAAAAGAAATAGTAACTTTAAATGAAAGTATTACTTATGACTTTTTTTTTTTTTCAGTATGTTAAACAAAACAATGTTGTGCTTAATAACATTGAAAAGTTTGTGGACAAGAATGTTAAAACAAAAATCAAAAAGTTATCAAGAGACCTGTTGGACTATAAGAACAATATGGCATACAATTTTGGCGCTAACAACAACAGGGCCATCAATAAGTATGGCTCAAATAATGGGCAGAAGTATAATAACTTGGATAATGTATGTGATTGTAATGATGAACATGGTTCTGGGTAATGCAATGATGAACATCTTGTTTTTTTTAGAAACATATCTGGGCTCAAGGAGATCCGAACGCCTGAGAAACAAAATGGGGGGTGGTTCAGGGAACCAGTCCAATGGTTCCCATTACAATTTTCAACAAGGGAAACAGTCGTTACAACATGAGAGGGCGGTGGTACAGCAACAACAATCAGAGGCGGAGATAATTCAAGGACTGGACTTTTGCCATAATAATGAAGCAATTGACATAAACAACCATAGTGATACATCTTTTAATATTCTGGAATGTAATACTGATGTTGTTGAACTTGTATGTGGTGTTGAAAGTGTTGACAGCCTTTTAACAGGTGTATTTTTTTATAATAATGATGCAGCTGAATTTAGATGTGAAGTGAATACGAAAGCTGGCTTCTCTATTTATAATTTCAGCACTTCGGAAATAAAGGAAATGCATCATGACCTGTTAGCAAAGGGGTTCACATATGTACCTGCGTTTTGTCATAATATTGTGGACTTGTTTACTAGTTTGAAAGTATATACTAGGCAGTTAAATTTAGCCTTGTATTTTAAAAGGCAAAATGTTTAGAGAGATTTTGTTCCTTCTTCATTAATTAGGAAAAGCACATTTATTCCACCTGTTGATAAGGATGTGGCATTGTTTGAGAAGTTATCTGTTAGTAACATACAAACATATTTGGAGAAGAACAAAGTTAGGGAACAAGATAACCTCACAGAGCAGGAGAGGTTAGCATTGAAAGAATTGATCACAAATAAAGAAGTCAGAATTATGAAACCCAATAAAGGGGGTGGGGTGGTCATTATGACCCACTTTGATTATATAGCCAAAATGGAAATTATCTTAAATGATGATAGCACTTACCAGAGAGCCTCTAAATATGAGATGAATATAGCATATCAAAAAATTGATACATTCCTAATGGATATATTGTTGGAAGGGGGGATACAAGAAAAAGAATATGGATATTTGATAGTTGAGCACCCAATTACACCTGCGGTGTTTGGCATTCCCCAAATCCATAAAAATATTAATGACCCCCCTTTCAGACCGATAGTAGCAGCAAGGCGGTCTAAAACTGAGCCATTGGCAGCTTATGTTGATAGGAATACGCAAGGTTTGTTGAAATAATTCGGGCACATATTGAAGGATTCATGGCATTGCTTACAGCGACTTAGTAGTATTGATAAGGATGACTTGAATTGGTCATTCCTTACTATAGATGTGGTCAATTTGTTTTCAACAATACCCCAAGAAGAAGGGTTGGAGTATTTTAGAGAGAGCCTCTTGAGAAGTAAATATTTGACTACTGTAGAGTTGAACAATGTAGTTAATTTTATGGAACTAGTGCTTAAAAATAACTATATGATATTTGAGGGAGAAATTTACCATCGAATATCAGGGGTGACAATGGGGGCCAAATGTGCCCTCATTTTTGCTAATTTGGTACTTCTACATTGGGAAGAAACATTTTTGTTCCCTACCCCTTTTTATGAATGTATTGCATTATATAATAGATTTTTAGATGACATACTTGTTCTTTGGAAGGGGGATGAGGATGAAGCTAGGAATTTTGTTGAATATCTTAATTCTACCACCCCATTTCTTTCTTTTACACACAAGTGGGACAATGAAACAATTGATTTCTTGGACATTAAACTCACTAAGACAAGTGGAGGTTTAGAAAGCAACATACATAGAAAGGAGACATATAATAATTCTCTTTGCACTTCTCAAGTTGTCATCCATTACATCAATGTAAAACTGTGATTAAAGGGCAGATGGTTTGATTGTCACGCTTTGTGAGCAATGATGAGATTTATCAACGGGAGATGTATAAATTAATTGGAATGTTTTGGATAGAGGATATCCATTGAAATTGTTGATTACAGTTAAAAAAGAGGTGATGAAAAGGAGGTTGACATCATTTAAACCCATTTTGGTAGAAAACAGAGGGACTATAGATGTAAAGGAAAGAATAGAACCTTCTTATTCTAAAATGTTTGATTCAAGAGCCCTTGTCTTGAAATATAACTTACAGACATGTAATATTATTGAGATTATTGGGAAATCTTGGAATCTGGCATTTAATATGGATATGCAAAAAGAACTAGGTCAAACACCAAAAGTAATTTTTTCAAGAGGCTCAAATATAAAGAACTTATTAGAAAAGCCACAAAGTAGATTTACAAGTTCACAAATGTATAAATGTGGGTCATGCAAGTACTGTAGATACATCGGTGATAGACCCTCTGTGACAGTAAGGGGGTACAACAAGGCAATTTCATGCCTGGGTAAATGTAGTTTCAACACTAAAAAAGTGGTTTACCTTGTGACTTGCACGACATGTGCAGGATTTTACGTAGGTAAAACTATATGTAGATTAAGGGAAAGGATAGCAGAACACCAGAGGGCTATTAAGAATAAGGATAATCATAACGCGTTGTATTCACATTCCAAGAATTGTGTTAACTTTAAAAAGTTTATATTTTTTGTAATTCATAGGGTGATGACAAGTGAAAGAGGGGGTGATGATAACATCAGAGTTGAGTCTTTAGAATTTAAATGGCAGGTGATTTTAGATGCAACAGCTTACCCTGGACTCAACAACCATATTTCTATTAAGCCCATTTTGAAGCAAAGGGCTATGGTTGTTTAAAGTCATTTTGCTTTGTTTTATTGGGAGAAAGCCAGTAATAATTTAAATAAAGGTTTCAATACTAATATGTGTATAATGAGTGTGTTCAAAGTGAGTGCGTTCAAAGTGAGTGCATAGATGTTTCAATATATGCTTTTAAGCACGTTTAGCATGCAAGTTTTATGGTTTATTTGAAAGATACAACAGTATGTTTATTGGGATTGTAATTAATCAAGGAAGTTGATTGGTCAATGTGCATGTGGAATTTTGTATTTAAACAAGGTGATTATGAACTCCTTTTACTCTGAAGAAGCCATCAGTTGATGGTGAAAGCGCTTAGTATTTTTGAACCTTTTAGCTCTCCATTAAAACAGCTTGGTGCAGCCCGTGAATGTGTGTGTTTGTTTGTTTTATTTAGTTATTACCCTTTTGGGTTTAGTATTTTTACATATGTATGAATATACATGTGTATGTACATGTCAAGATATATTAACATATGTTTATTTTATTTTTATTTATTTGTATTTATTTTACATTTGTTAACCGGGCTAGTCCAACTGGATATATTTCCATTTTCAGCAGAGGCCCGGGGAGAAAACCTACACAATAACATTTGAAAAATCTATAATGCACAATTATAAGAGAAAAAAAGTAAAAAAAAATGTAAGAAATGTAAGACAAAAAAAATAAATAAATGAGAAAACAGTAGTTACAAGGTCATACTATATATGTGAACACCATGTTCAAAAATAATTATTTACACAAATATAAAGAAATACATTTGTTAAAAATAATTAGAGATCCTTAGCTAAAGAGAAGTATGCTAATTAAGAAATACAAAAAACTTTGAAAGGAATTAGATACTCTTACAGTGAAATATATGAGGTTGTTTACAATATGTTAACAGTTATTTCATATCCTATTTGCAACAATAATTTAAAACAGTTTCTGCTACCCAGGGGTAGGTAGTGTTAAAAAGGTGAGGGGAGGCAGGATAGACAAAATGCAGACAATTAGTCAGGGTAACAGCAAGGGCATAACCAGTGTGTTTTAAGATGTTGCTTTAGCCTTTGCTTAAAGATTGGGAAGGAGGGAAGTACCGTTAGATCTGATGGCAACATGTTCCAATATTTTCCAGTGGTATTAGAAAACAAGGAGTTGCCTGCCAAGTTATTAGACTTGGTAGTGCTAGCCAGTAGTTTGGTAGAGGAGCATAAGGAAATGAGGTTTGCATAGGGGTTAATAAGGTTAGAGAGTATCGGTGTGTTGTTAGGTTGGTAGAATATCCTATGAACAATGGTAAGTTGGGAAAGTATCAGTATGTTTTTTAGTTCAAGCCAGTCAAGCTGCCTTAGGTTCAGACAGTGGTGCATTCTCAATGGGTTCCCAGTGGCAAACCTGGTAATATTATTATAGGAATTAGTTAGTTTAGTGAGATTTTTTTTTCTTTAGGTTAGTATATATGGGGGAAGCATAAAGAACAGTGGAGATTAGATGGGAGTGGGCAATTGCAGTTCTGGCTGTTGGTGTTAAGAAGTGTTTTATTCTATATAGGGAGCCCAATTTTCTATTTACAGTTTTTATAATGTTATTTATATGATATGTATGTATCCACATTCTTGTCATGTGTAAACCTCACTGTTGTGTATACCTTCCCAGATGTATCTCACCATATGTATCTGATATGTGTATATTATGATATAACAACATATGTGATGCAACAGTAATATCAATAACAAGTAGTACACAATTGTGGAAGTAAAAGCAATTATTTGATACTAATCAATATGTGTATTGACACATATATTGGAAAAACAACAACTGTCTTTACAGTGGTCATGGTGTAGTGGTTAACTGTTGTAACTATAGTGTTCAGGGTCCTGGATTCAAGACCTGCAAAGACTTTTTATTTTGTTGGCAGGCAGAACAAGGGCTGTTGAATACAGAGTGGTTAAGGCAATTTTAAACAGATTTAAGCTTGTTTGCTTGGGTTTGCACGAAGCTAAGTGGTGCTAAGGTATGGTTAAATGTACGGGTGCTTACACCATGTAGGCTTTGCTTACCAGTGCGCAAATCTGCTTAGCTGTTATATTGCAGCAATGCTGACACCTGCTAAGCATGGCTTAGCCCTGCTAACCAGTTCTCACCACCCAGTTTGATAACATAGCAGGGAAATGATATCTGTAATAAGTGTATGTAATGCCATGTACAATACATGCGTCTATGTACTGTAATTAAAGTAACAAGGGGTGTGAGTGTCATGTCTGGGACACTCAAGTATATGAGACCTGTACAGCACTGTTATCCATGTGGATCTGTTACATGCAGGGGTAGTAACCCAGGGTACGTGGTGTCACACTGGTATGTAGTGTATCATGGTGGTACTACTGTTGATAGTGCTTTCCCAGGCAAGAGTAGAGTGCTAAATGTAGTACTGACAACAAGCACATCTGCAGGCATAGCTGGACTATGAGGCCTCCCGGTCATGTTCCTGGTGTGTGAGCTGTGTCACAGTATATATCCTACTGGATAATGATCCGACAAGTGGAATGTAACTGTAGACTACCATCTGTACAGCACATGTTAGTGACGGCTTCCAACATGTAGTAATGGCATACATATTGTTGCCAAACGTCTATCTGTCGACACATTCATCCTACTGTATAGATACTTGCCAAGCTGATGACTGTCAGTCCTTGTACAGATGTGCAGATGGCAGGTATCCAGCTGGGATACGTACAGGCAACCTATGGTTGATTGACACTGACATGTCTGCCCAGCTGTGTAATAACTGGCACATATAGGAGACAACACCCTGTACGCACCACATGCCATGGGTACCTCCACTACACTACCACAGTCAATAGAACATGCTTAGGTACATGTCTCTATGACAGACACTAACCATGTGTTGTAATACATGTTGCATACATGTCAACTGGATTACCTCAGTGGCTATGTACAGGAGGCACCCAGACGATTGGCTGATGCATGTCACTCTCACCCTGAGGGTCACCACAGTGGTGTCTGCCGATAGATTGCCTGCTGGCACATGGCAGGTGGCATGATACCATTGTACACTCATCCTCTGCACAACCCATCTCTCCATGGACAATAGCCAGGTACACAACTATGACCACCTGCAGTGATGCACCCCAGTACTGACATGTGTACGTGTGCATTACTGAGGATAGCAGTGTCTGTGTCTTAGTACACCTGTAGTTCAGAATTCCATGAGGGCCTTCACAACTATCACAACACCCATTGCCATAGTCAGTTCTGGCTGCTGCTGTATCAGACATTACATGTATCCTGTTATGCTCCTCTCCCTACCAGCTACATGAGCCTTGCAGTACCAGCACAACAGTGTTGTACAAATGGGTCGATAGGCATGGGATACCAATTGAGTTCTGGCAAGTGTGTGTATGTGTGCATGTCTGTATATCTGTAGGGTACAGCATTTGGAGGCCACATACTCCTATTACAATACTCATTGCCACACAGTAGTACAGATAGTGTTGTTGCTACCCATAGGTGAGGCATGACAATGCAACACCCTACTATGTCTGTGGCATGTGCATTAGATGCATATCCCTGTAGTACCACTGTTGTGATATAGAATGGGTTGTATTGCAGTCGTGGGCAATGTGTGATGGTGGGTATGTCAGAGTATCATCATGGGTTCCAGGCAGTACAATATCTACTGGGGGATGTGGGTACACCATGGTACACCCGGTATATGTCCCATGTACCACTTTATGGTGACCACTGTCACCATCAACCATACAGGTAACTGATACCACAATCCAGCCCAGTTATGCATGTGCTGTGTGCAGCCTACCTGTAACACATTGGACACATGGAAAAGTTAGTTAGCACAGAAAGGCCCAGGTCTCTAGGATGTGTGTCTGCCTGTTATGTGTCTGTTAATGTGTATATGATGGCATGACACACTATGTATTGTCCATATACAACCATTATATCCCCCATTAACACAGTTCAGTAGCACTACATACCTAGGTAGGGGTCTAGTCCTAGTGTTGCCAAGCAAGAGTGTGCATGTATGTGGATGGGTCTGCATCAGGTTGCAGATTATACACGTCCCAGTGGGTCATTTGTCCATGTGGCACAGGCAATAACTGTTATACAAACCTGTGACATGTTCAATTATACCCCAGATATGTCACAGCCATGGTGTCACCATAGTGCCATACCCCTTGTGGAATATGAATGCAGACCATCCTCCTGCTGACACACGTACACCTACAACACAAATGGATAACATTATGGAGACCACAATCAACCAGTGTTACTAACAGCTATAATGCATCATTGCTGGATGGCTACACTACCTGACATGTATGCATTAAACATTACTCCTGACAACATGTTACACTGCAGTACATTGGTACACTGTAGTACAGTCACCGTGTGCATCAGAACTATATTAGCCTGTCGCTGCATCAATGTTATGGATGACAGGGATGTGACACAGGTATCATCATATGTACAGGGTGTGTTGTTGGTTTGCAAGAGGCTGAGGGTGGGCCATACTTTTGACACCATGTGTGTGGGTGAGGGCTATAATGAGTTGAACTGGATGTCGTGATGTGGTGTGTGTAGGTATGGGGTTGACCTAGGTGTGTTCGTATAGTGCGTGGGTATGCATGCACACAGTTCTGCCATGTGGCTGCCCTATACAGGTGTTTATGGACAGCTGCAGACCATACCTGGCAGGGTGTGTAGTTCAGCACCTCCGGCCATGGACACGCGGACTGTGCCAGCCAGGGGTTCCACTGGCACGTCCAGGTACAGGCCTCGATGTGCTACTCTCCCCTGATGATGACAGATGTCCGCTGGAACCAGGTCCCTCCTGAGACTGGCCAAGACCATGTGCTCGTGGCCTGCTGTGGTGTGGTGTGGACAACACCCCTGCAGTGCTGGGGCTGGTACTGCCACTACGTGAGCACCTTGGTGTCCTAGCACGTCCACGTTGACTCCCAGCTGTTGGTGTTGCTGGCCTACGCCCACGTGGCCATTGCCGCACTCCCACCACATGTTCAAGCCCGGACAAACCATAGTCGATGAGGCCCATCATCTCACCAAACCATCTATCCATGACCTCTGTATGAGCACGGAGGGCACCAGACAGTTCATGGAAGTTGTTGCTTCCAGATATATGAGCAGCCCTCTACAGCCTCAGGCCCTGCCTGGATTACAGTTCCATATGTGCCTGCAACCCCATGACAGCTTGAAACATGCATCTGGTGGTACCAGTTGTGGCGCTTCTGCCAGGGGCATGATGACCAGCATCCCTACCACGAGCACCCTGGGACATCCGTCAATGTAGTGCCCTGCTGGACATCTGGCTATGGCTGCTGTGACCAGACACAGTATGCATGGATACCACACTCTACTGTGCACTGCCACCAACCGCCAACTGTCCCTCCACTATGGCCACTGGTGATGGGGTATGTATAGACACTGAAACTGTGAGCGGGGTTGAGGAGGCTAAGAGGAGGATGTCAAATAATGGTGCTGTTTCAGCCCCTGACAACCCCACCTGGGCTTCAACAGTACTATCATCATCTACAGTGTCTGTATGGACAACAACATCAGATTGCATGCAGGAAGGACCCTGACCCACTTCGCCACCTGTGGGGGAAAACAAGAAATGCAGTTTAAGACCTGTACAGCATTACATAACAGTACACAAACACATAAACACACACACACACACACACACACACACACACACACACACACACACACACACACACACACACACACACACACACACACACACACACACACACACACACACACATTTTACCTTAATACCTACCTGTCCATGAATTTACAGACAGTCCCATGTTTATTCCCATAGGTTCCCCATCCTGCATCACACTTGGTAACATACACTCATTAATAACACTCATTAACATATCATTCCACTAAATGCCTAGACAAGTGATCACAACAGAAGACCTGTTACTACATTACCTCCTTGACCTGAGTGGAGTGGTTTTACATGGCCTCACTGCTGTCATTTAGTGTTCACCCCATGTTTGTCTGGACATCATGAGCATGGCCCCTATATATGAGGGGCTACTACGTTAACTCCATAATGTCACGCACTGGAGTGTCATGTTTAAGTATTGCTCAGTACATGCCAGATATGCTGCTCAATCAACCTATCATGTGACAATTGTAATATATGGATGCACTCCCTGGTGTTGTCTAGTAAATCCCCAATGCAGCTGTAGGGCTGCATACATGGGTTGTTGGTCACCTCTCTGCTGAATGCGATATTTAGGGTATACCTGGTATCTACTTTCCCTCCCAATGCATTTTCCATGCTACAGACCTTATTATACTATCAGCTGTCCTATGATTACATATCAGACAAGTATTCCTAGTGTGTCATGTGTCAGTCCATGTCCATGTACTGCACGATCCCAAAGGGAAGTACTGCTGCATGAACAACCCCACAATCACACATGTGCATGCATGGACACACACAAACATACACACATGCACACACACATTCTACATGCATCAACCTCCCTCCACTTCACCAGAGTGAACCTACAGACAAAATAACCACACACGTACACACACACACACACACACACACACACACACACACACACACACGTGAGGTTGCACAGAGATAGTACACATAGTCCTCCCATTACCCATCTGTCAACATGCATAATATAGGGTACACAACAGCATGCAGTACAGCTATAGTCAATCCATGCTAGCAACAGTATACATGTGTGTGATCATGGGCTGTGTTAGTAGGTGATGCCCCTTCCCCTGGAAATCACTGCACCCATGTACAGAGTATTGCTGTGCACCTGTTCTGCACCCTGCCATGTACAGTGCACCAAACCTCACAGGTGTACAACCCATTGCTGAATGTGTAGTACTGTGTCAGTTATGTTAACTCTAATGCTCACAGCCCCTATGTTTTTCAGCAACACATACCTGGGATGATATGTGAACAGATGTCATTTGTGAATGCCTGATGTCTGGTTTACAGATCTCAATATCAGCGGACCATGTTTGAGCAATCCAATACTATTACACTGACAACCGTCAGACCATACCGTGGCTATGGGGAGTGTACATACCCTTATTGATATGACGTACCACTCCTTGATCTGCCATGGGACCACATCCCTGCATATATTAACAGCACATGAACCTGATATGTGACATATGTCCTGTACATTCACGTGCAGTGTCTACAAAATGTGTTAGGTGTGTGGATGCTGACCGCAATGCATACACTCCGTGTGTTTATATGTGTGCACACCCTTATCATGATGGTTTGTTGCACCTATTGTTATGTGTACTATAGCAGTCACTGTTCCAGGCATGGGCATACTAGCATGGGCCATCTGCATATGCCAGTGTATGGTCAGTCTGCCCTACACATGTCCCCCAAGTCTGCATGATTGCAAGTTCTACTCGTGCACACCCCTTGGTGTTCACCCACTGCCATCACTATTGCTGTGGGGTAGGGTTATGTCTACCACAGTTCCTGAACCTGACTGTGTGCAGATACAGCCATTCTTAGCATCCTTAGGATCCCTGCTGCAGTGCACTGGTGTGTCATGCTGACACCCCCTATCCACCTTCATCCTTTTTGCAGATGTTTGACAAGTATGGCCTACACATTTGTGTCAGTTTGCAGTGTCCCATACACTGAACACCACATGTTACAGCCTAGTCCCAGCTAATAATGTGGACCACAGCAATACGTTATGCCATAGTGTACATCTGTAACAGTTGCCATTGTAATACTGGGATATACACTGTTGTTGCACTGTATAAGGGTGATGTTTCACACATGTACCTACTGAAGGCCATGTGTCCCACCATTATGTTAATCCCTGTGGACACATTTCAAAATGACAGGATGTTAGTTATCTTGCAGGTGTCTGACATACCCTTCCAATACCCCATCATGGTCATCACTGTGATGCAGTGCATTTAACAGCAACACTATGTGAACATGTACAGCATGCATTATGG